>NC_084734.1:23196076-23346076 GCF_033978785.1 Entelurus aequoreus
GATGAAGGCTGCTATTTTTACCTCATTGATTTGTCTTGTCTCATTGTCCCATGTCTTCCAGCCTCATTAGTTTTTAGGTAAGGGATTTATATGGCCTGAATTCATTTTGCTTTGCAGTCTGCTGAAAATGATGGAAAGCGCCACTCTGCATAGCAAAGTGGGAATTGCCACAAAACACATTTTAAGTAGGGCTGACGTTTTTAATACCATGACTGGACAAAAAAATGTGCTTTAATTAACTATTTTAAAACATTATGCTTTTTAAAACGGCTCAACAAAAAAAGGATACAAATACTTTTAAAGAGAATCAAAAAAAAATAAATCAGCAGTGCATTGGTGTCTTGCCAGAGTTTGTATTTTGTAGGTATAGGGAATTTGCATTCCTGCTTTTGGATCACTTGCATGAGAGGAGCTACACTTCCATGTTTACATAGCAGTTTCACGCATTAATAACACAAGATGTGGATTGTTGCGATCATGCTTTGATTGTCAAAGATGTTAGGCGATACTTTTTCGACCTGAATAAATGATTCTGTTTCTGTACTTTACAAGTTGTAGAAGGTATTCATATCTCTGCATGACAATGTTTTAACATTCCCTACCTACTTATTAATAAAATGTAATATTCAGCCTGTTAAACATTCTGAAATTGCGGACTATCAATCAGAATATGTTTTAAAAGAATATACCATAGCGATGGTAATGCTGTGTAGCGAACTGTAGTTACCTGATGTGGGCTGCAGAGGGCAGTGGCAGGCATGCCTGCAGTATTAAACCTACTTTCAATAGTAGTGAAGAAGAAGACGTGATTGTTCAAAGACAGTGTTCCCCCCATATATCGCCGCTTTCATGACATCCATCCATCCATTTTTTCTACAGCTTGTCCCTTTTGGGGTCGCGGGGGCAATACACTTAATTTAAATCTGCCAGAAAACATTTATTTTGGTAGAAATAACAGAATAGCATTCATTATATTGTATTGTAAGGCGATTTTTCGTTATTTTGTTGTAAACCGTAGCGCTAATATTGTGAGGCCGCCAGCCGGACGTGTGTGATTGGTATGAGAAAAGACTTGACATGTTTTGACGAAAATCCTCAAAAAGTGACTTTAGACTTCCTCCCTGCTGTCTTTGTTTCTGCTGAGCTTGTATTCCATCTTCCTAAAGCAGTTTGAGTAACAATCTACATTTTATGTTTTCGATGCACTCATCTGTATTCCAAACACAAACGTGAAACTTCTCCTCACTCCAAGCGTTCGCTCCAATGATGTCGTCTTACGGCGTTTGAAGGTAAAACTGTTTCGTCCTGTCCGGGGACAGACTTGCCATGGCTTTGGACCTGAAATTTCCATATGGTACCCCTTCCTTTGTGCAGTTCTGCTAGCTATTTTCGAGCTTGTGGCTCAAAAATAACTGGATGCCATTACACATCTACCCAAGCTACGGAACGGGCCGAGGGTCAAAAACGGTAATCACGCGTAAAAAAATTATCACAGTTCAAGGAACTTATGGTTAACGCGTGATTATCACGTTAACTTTGACAGCCCTAATTTTTCCTACCTTGCATGCTAAATTAAATCTGCATGGTCAGCATTTTGTTCACTTCACATACTCATTCTCATGCTCTGTCTCTGGCTTTTCATGTGCGGTGCAAGCTGACTCGGGCGTCTGCGCTAACCAGAGAGCACGTTTTGGAGAGCAAACCTACCGCACTGGTGTTTTTGTTTATTGTGGGGAACTGCGAGACAATGGGCAGATTCACGCAGACACAAAAGGGCAAACACACGTTACAAAACGAGCCCAAAATCTCTTATACTCGCGAGTTTGTCAACATTGGTTTCGTTCTACGTTCAACAACAGCTAAATAAAGTGGAAAGGTGAACGATTGGTGAAGCGCAATGACACAAAATGACATAAATGATTTGGATCTGAAGAAAACGAAAGGTCAAATATCCCAAAAATGTATGAAAGTGAAAAATAAAAATAAAAAATGTATATTTAAAAGAATTACCAGAAAAAATCATCATCATATTCTCTCCCGGAAAAGGGTGGAGTGCCATATACGGGTTAGAAAGGAGACCCTGCCCCAAGTGGAGGAGTTCAAGTACCTCAGAGTCTTGTTCACGAGTGAGGGAAGAGTGGGCGGACGCTGTATCGATCCGTTGTGGTGAAGAAGGAGCTGAGCTCTCAATTTACCGGTCGATTTACGTTCCCATCCTCACCTATGGTCATGAGCTTTGGGTTATGACCGAAAGGACAAGATCATGGGTACAAGCGGCCGAAATGAGTTTCCTCCGCCGGGTGGCAGGGCCACGGGGAAGACCCAGGACACGTTGGGAAGACTATGTCTCCCGGCTGGCCTGGGAACGCCTCGGGATCCCCCCGGGAAGAGCTGGACGAAGTGGCTGGGGAGAGGAAAGTCTGGGCTCCTCTGCTTAGGCTGCTGCGACCCGACCTCGGATAAGCAGAAGAAGATGTGCACTTATTTTTATTTGGAATACATTAATGTATTCCAGATCTGGGCAAAATACGGCCCACGGGCCACATACGTCCCATTAAGATTTTCAATCCAGCCCGCCGGACGTTCTACATAATTTTGTTAGACCTTTAACATCATAACTGTAGCCGTCATTATGTTGTGCAGTGCTGTTTTTAAATGACTGTAAATCTTGAACTATAGAAACATTTTCAATGGTTGAAATCTGCACTTTTGAGTGTTTTACGAGTTATTACTCAGACGAGGAACAAAGCAGAGTGGAGCAGCCAGCCCGAAACGCATGAGTCAGGAACAGATGCGGAAGCAAATTTCCATGACAAATTTTGGCAGAAATGTGATAATATATCATATTGTAGGTGTTTATTACTCTTTGCATTCATATTTTGCTGTTTGTTACATTTTTGTTGTAAAAGATGTCTATAGAGGAGCAATGTTCATATGTTGTTAATATTTAGTGTTTTATTGTTCATAGTTAATATTGTAAATCTCACTTTCTTTATTTTAATGTACATTTTGGGTGTCCCATTCAGTAAAAAACTGTAAAATTCCATTAGTTTTTTTTTTGCGGTGGTCTGTCATAACTTTTTTAGAACTCTATCGGACATTGTGACTTTTGGTATTAGTGTTCCTGAAAAAAAGGGACCCAAACACGCATACAGTAAAGCAGATTATATATATATATATATATATATATATATATATATATATATATATATATATATATATATATATATATATATATATATATATATATATATATATATATATATATATATATATGCAACTAATTGTGTACATATAATTTATACACACATACACATTGGTCCCCCCCAAACACATTTTTCTCTCTCAACGTGGCCCCCGAGTCAAAAATATTTGCCCAGCTCTGATGTATTCAAATTGTTTCAGTTTCAAGCATAATATTTTTCAGGTACACAACCTTTAGTCCTGATTAAACTCCATAGGTTTAAGAGGAAACAAGCCGAGTACAAAGAATAATGAGTTCTCTTCTCAGGGTCAAAGAGTGTATTTTAAACGGCTGCACATTAAAAATATGTCGGCTGACTGTAAAAACAATGCAAGTTCTATAGCTTTATAAGGTACAAGTGGATTGCAATCTTAATATTCCAGGCTTCAAATCAGAAGGGCGCGTAGCTGGAAACAACAAGGAAACGCTAGCTTCCTTCACAGGAGCTGAGGGCCAAATGTTTGATTCACTTGGCGGTTGTACAAGACCCAAAACCAGTGAAGTTGGCACGTTGTGTAAATCGTAAATAAAAACAGAATACAATGATTTGTAATTCTTTTTCAACCTATATTCATTTGAACATACTATAAAGACAACATACTTAACATTCGAACTGGAAAATGTTTTTTTTTGTATGTGCAAATATTAGCTCATTTGGAATTTGATGCCTGCAACACGTTTCAAAAAAGCTGGCAAAAGTGGCAAAAATGACTGAGAAAGTTGAGGATAGCTCATCAAACACTTATTTGGAACATCCCACAGGTGAACAGGCTAATTGGGAAACGGTGGGTGCCATGATTGGGTATAAAAGCAGCTTCCATGAAATGTTCAGTCATTCACAACAAGGATGGGGCGAGGGTCACCACTTTGTGAACAAGGATGGGGCGAGGGTCACCACTTTGTGAACAAATGCATGAGAAAATTGTCGGACAGTTTAGGAACAACATTTCTCAACAAGCTATTGCTAGGAATTTACGGATTTCACCATCTACGGTCCGTAATATCATCAAAGGGTTCAGAGAATCTGGAGAAATAACTGCATGTAAGCGTAATAAACATTGAATACCTGTGACCTTCGATCCCTCAGGGGGTATTGCATCACAAAGCGACATCAGTGTGTAAAGGATATCACCACATTGGCTCAGGACGCTTCAGAAAACCACTGTCAGTAACTACAGTCCGTTGCTACATCTGTAAGTGCAAGTTAAAACTCTGCTATGCAAAGCGAAAGCCATTTATCAACAACACGCAGAAACGCTGCCGGCTTTGCTGGGCTTGAGCTCATCTAAGATGGACTGATGCAAAGTGGAAAAGTGTTCTGTGGTCTGACGAGTCCACATTTCAAATTGTTTTTGGAAACGGTGGACGTAGTGTCCTCCAGACCAAAGAGGAAAAGAACCATTCGGACTGCTGTAGGCGCAAAGTTCAAAAGCCAGCATCTGTGACTGTATGGGGGTGTATTAGTGCCCAAGGCATGGGTAACTTACACATCTGTGAAGGCACCATTAATGCTGAAAGGTACATACAGGTTTTGTAGCAACATATGTTGCCATCCAAGCAACGTTATCATTGACACACCTGCTTATTTCGGCAAGACAATGCCAAGCCACCTGTTACAACAGCGTGGCTTCATAGTAAAAGAGTGCGGGTACTAGACTGGCCTGCCTTTAGTCCAGACCTGTCTCCCATTGAAAATGTGTGGCGCAATATGAAGCCTAAAATACCACAACGGAGACCCCGGACTGTTGAACAACTTAAGCTGTACATCAAGCAAGAATGGGAAAGTATTCCACCTGAAAAGCTTCAAAAATTGGTCTCCTGAGTTACCAAACGTTTACTGAGTGTTGTTAAGAGGAAAGGCCATGTAACACAGTGGTCAAATGTCCCTGTGCCAACTTTTTTGCAATGCGTTGCTGCCATTAAATTCTAAGTCAATGATTCTAGCAAAAAAAAATTAAGTTTCTCGGTTCGAACATTAAATATCTTGTCTTTGCAGTCTTTCAATTGAATATAAGTTGAAAATGATTTGCAAATCATTGTATTCTGTTTTTATTTGCGGTTCCCACAACGTGCCAACTTCACTGGTTTTGGGTTTTGCACTTTCCAAAGAAAGTGGCTTTGAAAACAATACCAATGGAAAACAGTTGGTGACATGACACTATATAACTCCATCAATGGAGGAGGAAGGTATCGTCATTCATTGAGCAAATGTCGGTCGGTCGGTGCCAAACAGAGCCCCAAATTCGCCATCCCTAGTTCTGGTTGCCTATGCAGCAGTTCTCTACTCCAAACTTCAGAATAGCTTGTCCTAAAGACATTTGCAATGTTATATGGGAGCAATATATTTGATGTCTGTAATGAACGTGTTTTTTGGATGTCCTGCCAAGTAAAAGATAAAAAAGACGAGCAGGAAAATATCATCAACATTCCTCACGGAGTCCACACTTTCTTGGCAGAAAATTATTTGCGACGAAACTCCTCCAAAATGGCCCAAACACTACAAATATAGGGCCGACCTGTGAGTCATTCTTTCCCGTAGTGGAAGGAGCGCATGTCCCTAACTTGATGGTACAATGCATTTGAGTGACTGAGTTACACAAGGGGCCAGGCAGGACCATGGCACAGCTGTTGCTTTTGGACACAAGGGCACAAAGACAGAAGTTGAGACTTGGACTAGGAAGCATTTTGTTTTTTGTGCTCGTTTGAGTCTGCATGTAGGCCCCCTTATCTAGCGCCCCATCTGAGAGCTGGGGCAGAGGCCAAAAGCAATCACAGACTCACTGAAACCTGGCACGTACATTTGTAAATGTTTTGTCTTTCTCTCTCGTAGACTCTTGTCTAGAAGAAACAGAGCCAGGAAGAAGAGGAAATCAAGAAGTGAGCCTGATACAAGAGCGAGACGTATTCGACCTCGGTAACACTCCAAAGTGCTTCAAATCTGATCTTTTGGCATCAGATTCAGGACACTTTTGGAGGTAGTCTGAATCCGATTAGAATCTGATATTTTCAAATGTGACTTCAGTCTAAATACAATGCAACTATGTGACGTTTTCGTCAGCCTAGGGTGAGCTACGTCATTGATGCGCCAGTGGAAGTAAATACTTCAGCACAACATTCGGTTACGGACAGTTTTTGGTGCATCACTAGTCAATAGTGCGCAAATAATACACTATATACAATATATTACTACATATTGATTCCGAAAATTCGATTTTGAAGGAACATAGCGATATTTGAGGACTTGTAATACGAAAATGGTTTCATAAGCATAGTTTAACGTAAGTAGTTTACGTAAGTGATTGAACAATAAAGCTAACGAGATCCTATCCCAAATGTCCCGTGTTTCCTCTACTTATTAGCCATAAAAAGATTGGAACTCTCCCAATATCATAAGACATGGCCTATAGCATCAATCTGGCCCGCAAGAATTCCAAATACTTTGTCTGCATCTTTAAGATGGAAACTATCCTGACATTCATAATGTGCAGTCATGTTTTCAAATGACCGTAAGTCTTGAACTATACAAAGTATTTTAATTGTTTGAATCTGCGCTTTTGCATGATATACTAGTTACTATGGCAATCTAAGTCACAGCAGCTCAGACCAGGCACCAAGCATTGTGGGTGGGGAGCGTTTCCACAGAGTGTTTCCAGAACGGACAGCCTGAAATGCGGGTGTCAGGGACAGACCCAAAAGGAGGTTTTTACAATAAAGTTCTAAAGCTTAGTGATATTTCCGATATACCAGATTGGTGGGTTTATTTTTTTACCCTTTGCGTTCATATTTCGCTGTGTTTGTCCCTTTTTTTGTTGTTGCATATGTTGATCGAGAGGGGATGTGACATTCATATGTTGTCAATATTCAGTGTTTTATTGTTCATAGTTAATATTGCAAATCACACATTCATCATTTTCATGTACATTCTGGGTGTCTCATTCAGTAAAAAAAATAAAAAATTCCATTCCATTTTCTGTCATAACGTTTTTAGCATTCAATCAGACATTATTGTGAGGTTTTGTATTACTGTTCCTACGAATAGATATACCCGCCCCCAGACACATTTTTCTAAAAATGTTGCCACCCGAGGCAAAATAATTGCACATCCTGCACTATATATATCCATTCGTACATTATATTACTTTAATTTATTTTCACATGAAAAAATACTTTTTTAGGTGTGGCAACTTTTATTTTATTTTGTTGTTATAGTAGCGATTTCCTTGTTCATTTACGGAATCCGGTCAACTTCCTTTGAACTGTGTATGCAAAAGTGTCGAGGCCACGTAGGGGCCTGTGCGCGTTTATACTGGAGTCTGAGAAAGATCTCATTTTACTTGGAGTGTAAATCAGTTGGAAAAATCAGATTTGAAAAAACATCTGATTTGGGCCACTTTGGCCTGGAGTGTAAACGTAGTCCTCCTCCAGCTTCAAGACCTCAGTCTGATTTTTCTTTCCTGACAGTAACTGTACAACACATTGACAGGTTCTATCTCTTGGCACTTTTCGTATAGAATTAGTGGAGATGTCCCGATCTCGATTATAAGATCGAAACAGGGGCAGGTATTTGCCTGTTTTAACTGATCGGCGATTGGCTAGTCTTCACCGCAGCTATGTCCCAGTATTTGCATGGCTAAAGGTTGTACTCACATGAAAAATTCCTGCATGAAATCCAGGAGGCAACACCGGCAACAAACATATTGTCTATCCACAGTGCAAAGGCGCTTCTAAGATACTAATCCTCACCACCATGGCGGAAAATAAACTACGCTTCTTCGAAGTACTGGAGGACTAGAGGAAAAGGAATGGCTTAGCATGCTACACACTCACAGTGAGCAGAATGACACAAGAAGCTAACCACTTAAGCTTCAAAGTAAAGTAGGGATGATCGATTCAGATGTCGATAATATCAATACAGATGTCGATAATATCAATACCTAGTATAGTAAATGGTAAATGGTCTATATTTATATAGCGCTTGACTATACCTGCAATGAGTTCCAAAGTGTTTTATATTATAAGTCACATTCACCCATTCACACAGTGATGGCAAATAGAATCAGTCTATAAATGATATTAAAGTAATGAAATCGATATTTGTGTTTTTCTTCTCATTATTACAAAATACATTTTGGGTCATTTTTATTATTGTTTACAAACTCAGGAAATATATCTGTGGACACAGGAAGGCTTTGATGACAAAACCAAAATGGTTAAAATGGTGTTCGAAAGTAGTTTTTGTTTTTGTTTGGTTAATGTGATCTAGCCACTTTATTTATTATAGTACATAATCTGATTTACAACACCCAGTAAAGTATCGGATCAAGCCTCAAAATCAGATTTAATTTGAGGCCAAAATCCGATCGGGATCGTAGGCCAAAACTGTTGATTGGGACATCCCTAAAAATTACCCTGCATTGAAGTGACTAGTTGGAGTTGTCCAAACCTCTTTGCAGCTTCTACTCCTCTGTAAATACTTACTGAAAGGTTTTGGAGTGTGTCCGTGATAAACCCTAGTCCAGAAGAAACATTTGTGAAGTCACAGATCTCTGATGTTGATGTTGATCTGTTCTAGTTCATGGTGTAGGTGTTTAATGAGTTCACACCATTCTCATCCAAACACGTTTTTATGGACCTTGCATTGTGTACTGGAGCAGTCATGCTAGGACAAGAAAAGTGTTTGCCGCAAAGTTGGAAGACTTCCTAGCATTCATTTTTAGGGGGATTACGGGATCTTGGAGCCGATACCGTGATTGTGTAATTTCCAGAAATTCCCAGAATTTAGACACTTTGTCAAAGCCCCTGTAAGAAACAGGAAACCGTGTATTATTTTCATTGATAGTTGAATCTTACTGCAGCATTTATACACAATACAAGGTCTACGGTCATTGAGTGCATGTCCATTACCGTATGCCAAGTGAAGTTTAACCTCTATTTCTTGCTTAAAATGACCTGATGAAGGCAAATGCATTGCGACACGAGTGGCCCAATAAGTGCACAGTTTGGTTATACAACGCCAACTCGCGCTTATTTTCTTTTTCACCCCTCAGTGTTTTGCAAATGGGCAGTTCGATGATGCAGGTACGTTTATTGCATTTACTGTATGTATAATCATAACATTACACTTATTCATGTCCAATTGTGGGTTGTGTGAGTGATTGCAAAAATATGTTTACTCTTTAAACAGACACATATCATGTATGAAAATGAAATAGGCCAAAACAGCTTAAAGTGTCTGAAGTGCACTTTCTGACTGAAATTAATTGCATTTCCTGTTTCTACAAGCTCATTTCCTTATTGCTTACTTATACGGCAGGTGACTCATGTTTGGGAAATTCAAATTGCACGTCGGCCAAAAAAGCTGTCCAATTCATGAGAGAACACAGTGTTTTGTATGTGACCAAACCTGTTGCTGCAACCCTTCCTTTGATCTGGAAATCTTGGCCTGATGACCCGCGAGAAAGTGATTGTTTTCGTTCCCAGCAACCCTTGGAGTAATGAGCTTTGGCAATGCCGTTGCTCAAGTATTTCTAAGAGGAACTTCCACAGCCGGCAGGCCAAAACATTTTAAGAACATAAGGGGCATGTCTGTGGCAGTTGAGTCGAGTGTTCAGTTCAGTTCAGTTCAGTTTCAGTTTATTTCGAACATGCTTATACGATGCATTGTAATGCATCACATAATTCCAGTTGTTTGTTACATCACGTCCGAAAAGGAGTAGGAAAAAAATCCGTCAGTCTACCCCAGGGCAGCTGAGGCTACGAAAGTAGCTTACCACCATCAGGTGTGAATGTATGATGGGTTCTCACTTCTCTGTGAAGCGCTTTGAGTGTCTAGAAAAGCGCTATATAAATCTTATCCATAATTATTATTATTATTATTATTAATCCTACCTCTTTTCATACCATAGCAATTTTATCCCATTTCATTTCATATATATATGTATGTATATATATATATATATATATATATATATATATATATATGTATATATATATATATATATATATATATATATATATATATATATATATATATATGTATGTATGTATGTATGTATGTATGTATATATATATATATATATATATATATATATATATATATGTATGTATATATATATATATATATATATATATATATATATATATATATATATATATATATATATATATATATATATATATATATATATATATATATATACATACATACATACATACATACATACATACATACATACATATATATATATATGTATGTACACATACATACATACATACATACATACATATATAATAATAAATAAATACATATTAATATAATTATTTCCTACTTCGCAGAAATTGATTCATCATGAACAGGCAACAATAGTTTTTCTGTATTACTCTTGGTGACCAGAAGTAGATGTGGCTATAGGAGCCTGAGTCTGTGCATACATAACGTAACCAACAAAAATGCAGTCCATGTACAAACTACAATTAGATATCAAGAAATAATGTATTGTATACTTAAAAACAATTTTACAAGTTATGTGAAGAGGCGTATTTACTATAAATAATCACGTATGAACAATGAACAAAAAAGACTACATTAACAACTACATCTCAGTTCAATCCAATGTGATCAATAGTTGTGTGCTTATATTCCAGATAATGTCCAAAGTTTATATGAAAAGGTAGAAAACATAGGTTGATAAATCCAAGAGGAATCCACTTCGGAGTCACCGAAGATGTTTGCTGCTTCACTGTTAATTGCAAATGTAAACAAAATACAATAAAGGGGAAATAATATGAGAAAACTAATGTTTTAGACATTATATCTTTAGGGAAAGGTTTGGTGACAATATAAACTTAATTAATATGGTCGTTTTAGAAATACGACTGTAAATCTATAATGATGACAACGTTTGAAACTATGTTGAATTAGCAATCATTTCTGTGGGCTCCTAAAAAGCGCAGGGGACGCTGTGCCGGCATAAAGATGAAGGAGCGCAGAAGGAAATTTAAGCCTGCAATCCCCTCTGTCCTCATGGGGAACGTGCGGTCTTTGGCGAACAAAATGGACGAATTGTTTGGGCTCGTCCGAACTCAAAAGGAGTACGCCGTGTGCAGCATCATGTGCTTTACGGAGACTTGGCTACACGCGGACTTCCCGGACCACAGCGCGTCTCTACCCGGCTTCACAACCTCACGGGCGGATAGAAGCACACTCCTGAGCGGTAAGAAAAAAGGCGGAGGGATTGCCATCTTTGTGAACGAGAGGTGGTGTAATCCTGCTCATATTACTGTAAAGGAGTGTGTTTGTACGCCGGACATTGAACTTCTGGCTGTTGGAATTCGGCCATATTATTTGCCAAGGGAATTTACTTCTGTAATCTTCATCGGAGTGTATGTTCCTCCTTCTGCTGACGAAACTGCTGCTCGTGACACCATTCACGCCGCTGTTGCTAAGCAACAGACCAAACATCCTGATGCCCTCATTCTCATTTCGGGTGACTTTATTCATGTTTCTCTGGACTCTATTTTACCCACTTTCCATCAATATGTACACTGTGCAACACGGGAAAATAAAACTCTGGACCTACTGTATGCTAATTCAAAAGATGCATACAGCGCCACTGCCCTGCCCCCCTTGGGACAGTCTGATCATAATCTGGTGCTTTTAACACCTCATTACGTTCCTGCTGTGAGGAGGCAGCCCATCTCAACTAAATCAGTGCAAATGAGAAGCATTGAGGCAGGCATAGCCTTACAAGACTGCTTTGAGACTACAGACTGGGAAGTACTCTGTAAGCCTCACGGGACAGATGTCAACAAAATCACAGACTGCATCACTGACTACATAAATTTCTGTGAGGACTCCATCATCCCGACAAAAACTGTCCACTGTTACCCAAATAACAAGCCCTGGATCACCAGCCAGCTAAAGGTGCTGCTAAATAAAAAAGAAGCGAGCCTTCAGATCCGGTGATCGGGACGAGTTGAAGAGGATTCAGTGGCAGCTCAGAGTTAATCTTCAAGAAGGGAAAGATGCCTATAGAAGGAACCTTGAAGCTAAACTCCAACAAAACAACACTCGTGAGGTTTGGAAAGGTATGAAGGCCATCACAGGCTTCAACAATAAAGCCAAACTGCTGGATGGGGGTGCAGATAGAGCCAACGAGCTGAATTTGTTTTTCAACAGATTTAGCAACGCACCCCTTACTGGCCCTCCCCCCACTACTCCTGTTCTCACACCTCCACCTCCCCCTCCTTCTCTTTTACCTGCCACAGCCGTCCCCCCCCTTCCCCACTTCCACCCCCACTGAGAAAGCCAGCCCGATGTGTCTGACACCTGGACTTGTAAGACGGCAGCTGGAGAAAGTCAATCCAGCTAAGTCAGCAGGCCCTGACCGAGTCAACCCCTGGGTCCTGAAGACTTGCGCTGCTCAGCTAACTGGGATCCTGCATTTCATCTTCAACCTGAGTCTGAAGCTAGAACGGATACCAGTGCTATGGAAAACATCCTGCATAGTGCCGGTGCCCAAGAAGCCCATCCCATCGAGCTCAAATGACTTCAGACCTGTTGCCCTGACGTCCCAGGTCATGAAGGTCCTCGAGAGACTTGTGCTGGATCAGCTGAGGCCACTGGTGGCTCCTTCCCTGGATCCTCTACAGTTTGCATATCAGCCCCATGTAGGAGTGGACGATGCTGTTATCTACCTGCTGCATCATGCTCACTCTCACCTGGATGGTGGGAAGGGCACTGTGAGGATCATGTTTTTTGATTTCTCCAGTGCCTTTAACACCATTCAGCCAATTCTGATGAGTGACAAGTTGCTCAGGATGGGTGTCAGTTCATCCATTGTCTCCTGGATCACTGATTACTTGTCTGACAGGCCCCAGTTTGTGCGACTGGGGAGCTCCGTGTCGGATACTGTGGTCAGTGGTGTAGGTGCTCCACAGGGGACCGTCCTGTCTCCTTTCCTGTTCACCCTGTACACCTCAGACTTCCAGTATAGTTCCAGGTCCTGCCACCTGCAGAAATACTCTGACGACTCTGCTGTGGTCGGGTGTATCGGAGAGGGACGGGAATTGGAGTACAGGACACTGATCGCTGACTTTGTGGAGTGGTCTCAGGCAAACCATCTGGTCCTTAATGTGGACAAGACCAAGGAGCTGGTCATCGACTTCAGGAAGAGAGTGACCCCAGTGGAGCCCATCAAAATCCAGGGCCGGGAGGTGGCAGTAGTGGAGCAGTACAAGTACCTGGTAGTCCACTTGAACAGCAGACTGGACTGGAAGGACAACTGCAAAGCTGTTTACAAGAAGGGCATGAGCAGACTCTTTTTTTTTGAGGAAGCTTAGGTCATTCAATGTGTGCATCAAGCTGTTGGAGATATTTTATCAGTCTGTTGTGGCCAGTGCACTGTACTTTGCAGTGGTTTGTTGGGGGAGCAGCACTAGCAAAAGGGACTCAAACCGGATTGATAATCTGATCCGGAAAGCCGGCCAAACTATTGGCACGCAATTGGAGGCGTTTGTGTCAGTGAGGGACAGGAGGTCACTGGACAAACTGCTGGCCATCATGGACAATCCTGCCCACCCACTCCACCTGACAATTAAGGGACAGCGGAGTTCATACTCCAACAGGCTCCTTCAACTTCCTTCCCGCACTGTGCGATTCAAGAACTCCTTCATTCCACACTCCATCCAGCTGTATAATCACTCGCCATACAGCAATAGATGACATCTGCCTATTACCTGACACCTGACATGTTAGCTACTTCTCTTTGTTTATAATGTCTATTTTCTATTTCCTGCTGGACCTACTCTCCATTTTATGCTGCTGCTGTCATATAGACTGTATATACTGTAATATTGTACATGGTCATTGGTTTATATTGTATATATGTTATATACATAATATAATATATCTGTATATATATTACTCTGTACACATATTATGTATATATTCGTATATATGTTTGATTTTTTTATAGCTATATTAGTCTATTTATACCTGCATTGTCCTTTCCATCATTGTAACTGAGCTACTGTGTTGAACAATTTCCCTTGTGGATCATTAAAGTTTGTCTAAGTCTAAGTCTAAGTCTAAAACTATTACAAAAGACATATTGACTCACCGCTAAATACAAGTTTAGCAAAAGTACAATTGTATCTATAATGCAAATCACAAAACCGTCGAGCTCTGCAGGTGTTTGCAGACCACGTTGATGATTAGCTACTGAAGTGACCGGCTGCCATAATCATGCGGTCCCCACTTTGTCATTGTGGCCCTAAACAACCACTTAGAGTGTGTATGCCAGAGGTCGACAACCCAAAATGTTGAAAGAGCCATATTGGACCAAAAATACAAAAAAACAAATCTGTTTGGAGCCGCAAAAAACTAAATGCCTTATATAAGTGTTTTAATGAAGGCAACACTATTTTAGCTGTATTAGCCTACTATCAAAATGACTTTAAAAGTTTTATATAAGTGTTATAATGAAGACAACACATGATGTAAGTGTCTGTATTAGCTATATTAGCCTACTATTTAATGACTTTAAAAGTCGTATATAAGTGTTATAATGAAGACCACATGTG
Organism: Entelurus aequoreus; assembly: GCF_033978785.1. Taxonomy (NCBI): domain Eukaryota; kingdom Metazoa; phylum Chordata; class Actinopteri; order Syngnathiformes; family Syngnathidae; genus Entelurus; species Entelurus aequoreus. Next base: position 23,210,904 of record NC_084734.1, read on the forward strand.
ACGTAAGTGTCTGTATTAGCTATACTAGCCTACTATAAAAATGACTATTTGTCGCAGGCTGACGCAAATCTTCGTTGACAGAAATTTTGAAATGTAATATTTATTCTACACATTTTTACAAAATTTTAAAACATTAATAACATGGAGGCTTCTCAGAGGGTGAGATAACTCCTGGAAGTTACTGGCTTGGAATGGCCAAAGTTATAGATGTTTGTTTCCAAGTTAAAGGAAACAGCAAGCTGTCTTCTTCTAATGGATTTATTACAATCTTTGCAAGCTGTGTAACGTTTGCTGTGGTCTGGAACAACATGGTACACAAACAACTGTCAGAAATTCAGCCAATATTACACACAGATAATGTGTCATGAGACATGCAAACATAAATTAAATACACAGAGGACATAAGTAAAATACATTTAGAGCTCAAATGTACCTACAAACAAGGCAGAATGATGCAAGCCTAAATAGCATGTTAGCATCGATTATCTATGCCTGATTAGCACTCCAACAAATCAATAACGTCAACAAAGCTCACTATTGTGCATTCACGCACTGCATAAAAAATTTGGTGGACAAAATGAGACAAAGAAAGGGTGACATAAAACACGTCTTACTGTGACAGCGTCGAAGAAAGTTGTACATGAACAAACTACGGTGCGTTCAAGGACTGTCGTAATTAGTAGGACAAAACGCCGCTCGCCAAGTACTCTCATCAGTGAAGCATGTTTAATATACACAGTGAGATTTCAAACTATTATGAAGGTTTGTGTCATATTTGTCCTCCTCCAGGAACCATATTAAAAACAAAAAATGAATACATTTTTGAAAAAGCTCCAGGGAGCCACTAGGGTGTCGCGAAAGAGCCACGAGTTGCCGACCCCCGGTTTATGCCATACAGTATTTTTTATGTCATGGTGACATTTCCTTTAAAAACAAGGCCTCATTCCTAGGAGGTTTAGGTTCCTCTGCAGGAAATACATGTATATAATTGCATTTTGTAGACTTTGATGACAATTTAAAATATAAATATTGGACAAAAGGAGCTCGGAGAAGGATGCTGATGTTTCCGTAGACCCGCCCTTCCCAACCACATAATAGGCGCCCACGAAAGCTGAGTGTGATACCATGTTCTCACTTCCCCCGAGAATGTTGTCCTGTTGAGTAACTTTTTAACAAAAAAACTGAGAATTCCACGCTAATGAAACTGGGATAGAACAAACATTCCTCGGCTCCCCGGCCATGCAGTGTTCATCTTGAAGAAAAGTACATTCTATTTTCAATGCTGCAGGTTCTTGCATGCCAACTTGCAGTCTGATAAACAGAGTGGTGCACCCGAGCACCTCTTGGCGCGGGTTATGCAAGGTGTGTTACCGTCTGTCTATTTAAAGGGCGTAATTGTATCATATTTGCTATTTGTGCAACTATTACTCACCACACGTCTGATCTGGAGTCACGAAAGGGCTGCGTGTGTGTTGTGTGTTGACAGACTTCTTAACTATCTGAATAGGTGCCATAGCCCAAGTCCAAAACAGATAAGCCCCGGCGAGCACACAAGTCTCCAAAACCTCCATCCTCAATTCCCCCCTGCTCCCTCCTCCTCTTCCAACTCCACCCCACCCTCAGCATTATATAAGACCCAACGGCTGCCAAACAACACAAGTGCGCTGTAGACGAAGGCAAAGTTTTAAGAAGTGGACAAAAAAATGGAGCTTTTAATTGAAGGCTGGTGCTGCAGAATAACACAGATGTGTTGTCTTTACACAGTCATGGTGTTTAGGGTGAAAACCTTTGGCTTGGCTTTGACCTGTTTTTCATTGGAACCCTTTCAGTTGTCATTCGGCTTCCTATTAAAGGTGTGTTTGCGCGACAAAGCTGTGGGTTTTAGTTCCAAGCTCTTTGAGCAGACGCCACAACATTCTTTGATGCTTTGCCTTAGGACATTCCTTGACACACGCATATTGGTATTTTAGGATTTACAAGCCGGTTGGAACAAAAGATGCAAGGCTATTGGGTCTTGATGTTTGCGATTTTAAATTTCATGTTTATTTTTAAGCAATCTAGGGGACAACAGTGATTAAATTTAGCCCAACTATGTTTTCTGGAGGTGCATGAACTGCTGTGGCTAAGAAGGTGAATAACCAGCAAGTTGCCATGTGGAGGATTTGACTATGTAAGCAGTCGCTTATAGAGTTATAATCCACCTGTGGAAACATGTCGGGCGCTGTCACAGAGACCGATTATTCAGGACAAAAGAGCTTAGATGGATTCTGCAATGATGCGTCAACAACAGAATGTACTGTGCTCTATAGGTTTACCTCTGTGCATCATGCATGTTCACATAATCTTGCATGATAAAGGCCATCGCTGAATACGAGGTCCCGATACCAATATTTTGATACCGGTACCAAAATGAATTTCAATACTTTTTAAAATACCACAAGAAAACGTTATTATTGTTTTTATTTAAATAGAAAATTGTAGGATATATTAAACATAAGATGGTGAACATACAAACCCCAAAACCAATGAAATTGGCACGTTGTGTAAGTCGTAAATAAAAACAGAAAACAACGATTTGCAAAATTACCCATCTGTGAAGGCACCATTAATGCTGAAAGGTACATACAGGTTTTGGAGCAACATATGTTGCCATCTAAGCAACAATATCATGGACGCCCCTGCTTATTTCAGCAAGACAATGCCAAGCCACGTGTTACAACAGCGTGGCTTCGTAGTAACAGAGTGCGGGTACTAGACTGGCCTGCCTGTAGTCCAGACCTGTCTCCCATTGAAAATGTGTGGCACAATATGAAGCCTAAAATACCAAAATGGAGACCCCGGACTGTTGAACAACATAAGCCGTACATCAAGCAAGAATGGGAACGAATACCACCTGAAAAGCTTCAAAAATTGGTCTCCTCAGTTCCCAAAACTTTTACTGAGTGTTGTTAAAAGGGAAGGCCATGTAACACAATGGTAAAAATGCCCCATGTGCCAACTTTTTTGCATTGTGTTGCTGCCATTAAATTCTAAGTTAATGATTATTTGCAAAAAAACATTTTGTTTCTCAGTTTGAACATCAAATATCTTGTCTTTGCAGTCTTTCAATTGAATATAAGTTCAAAAGGATTTGCAAATCATTGTATTCTGTTTCTTTTACGAATCACACAACATACCAACTTCACTGGTTTTGGGTTTTATAGTTACAGGAGCATACATTGGTCATAATTAAAGTTGTCATGTGTCCGTAAACATATTTTTCTGTGTTTGTAAAAATATATATATATATATATTAGTATCGACTATAAATGGCTATTATACTTGGTATCCTTGGAGTGGATTTCTGTGTAGAGCCACCCATGGCATCTGTTTACATTCAGGAGGGCTAGCTTGCCGTTAGCGGTTAGCTATTGTATCCCCTTACGGTGTGTAGTGAAGCATGTTTAGCTATTTCTTGTGCTGCAGGGATGATACTTATAAAAATACATAGTTTATTTGTCGTCATGGAGGCGAAGATCCGTGATTTAGAAGTAGCTAAAATCACTATCCGTTTGTATAGCTTCACCTTTATCGTGAGTTTTTAAGCCAAAATGTGTCCATTCTCCCTTTTCTGTCTCCATTCTGTGTCTACTTGTAAGTACTATGTGCGTGTATGTTAACTACCTGCACCTTTACTTGTTTTACTAGCAATGTTGCGACTTGACAACGGGGTGCTGTCATTCCCTAAAGAAAAATGAAAAAATACCTGTACTTTTCAAAGGCAATATAGTACTGTTTTTGATACATTAGTCTTTAATAGTCCCAATGTATCATGGAACCCTACATTACATTCCCTTTTAGCACAAATCTACAAGCTGTAAGAGATACATATAGTAACATAACCAATTGCTGTCTTATTTTAGAGATGTTTTAGTCCTTCCATATGACAAATAACATACAAAATTGTTCCATATGTTCAAAATGTGTCTTTTTATGCAAAATACAACCAAATTATTCTAAAGATAAGACTATTGTTTTTGGTAGAGGAAAACTGGATGTGATAAAAATGTACAAGTACAAGAAGTCCAAAGAGGGTAATCATGGAATCATAGAGTCATTGTGGTGTTAGGTTGCATCAACCCGTACAGCAAAAGGGTGTGTCTGCAGCTCGTTCCTGATGATTATCATTCTGTGTACTGAATGTCATTTATGCATCAGGAAACTTCACACAAAATCAGCAATGCAGCCGCCATTTGCTCAACAACTACAGTAACAAGTTTCAACCGACTCGTTATCAAAATACTATCTATTTTTTAGTTGTTTTCCTAAACTGCACTCATTACAAAATTACATTTAGAGAAAGCACAACTAATTTGTGGTAAAAAAAATTAATCAACTAGTGGTCCCAGCACAGAGCTACAGTACATAAATTCGTTGAACTGACGATTCATCAATACTGGAGATGTAACGGTTTTGCAGATGCTGCGGTATTGCGTTTTCAAAATCCTCACAATAACACCGTGACGTGTGACGGTATCAAACGGAAACTTGGTGAGTGTCTTTTTTTTTCTGGAAATAAACTACAACTACTGGAATTCTCTGCGCCGCACGGGACCAGCAAAGTGGACGTGTGGGACGCCGTAAAGTGGAGAAAATGAGGAAGCAAGTGGGAAAAGTTTTCATTTGTTTCATCAAAATCAGTCCATAACTTTTTTAGTTATGTTGCTAACAAACAGACAAATGAACCCATAACATGGCAAAAACATAACCTCTTTGGTCACGATGCGCAGGGAAAGCACCCGGTCGGTGTGCGGACACTATACACCGCGGGGAATATGAGTAATATGAGAAGCTACTAGATAAACTGTCACCTGGAAAATATATTTGAAGCCAGCGAGGCTAACGTCCGTTTGTGAGGTCTTTACATTATCAAAAGTTACATTGTCAGGTCCATAACTTTTCCGATATTAAAAAAATGTCTGCTTCACAAAATAAAAGTTGAAAGACACTAAACTGAAACACTGGATGTTTACATTGTCACTTTATAGACATCAACTGTATGATGTATTTTTTAATATTTGCTTGAAACAGTGCGTGTTCCCACACAATTTTTTGCACTTAAAAACATGCTTGTCGTAATCGTTTATTTATATAGCCCTAAATCACAAGTGTCTCAAAGGGCTGCACAAGCCACAACGACATCCTCGGTACAGATCCCACATAAGGGCAAGGAAAAACTCACCCCGGTGGGACGTCGATGTGAATGACTATGAGAATCCTTGGAGAGGACCGCATATGTGGGTAACCCCCCGCCCCTCTAGGGGAGACCGAAAGCAATGGATGTCGAGTGGGTCTGACATAATATTGTGAAAGTCCAGTCCATAGTGGATCCAACATAATCACAATAAATGAATGTATTATTATTATTATTTAATGTGTGTTCAATTACAGTACGGGTGCTTATCCTAAACATTTCTGCCACTTCATTTTACACACTAAAACATTTTTACCAAGCCTTTATTTTTTTTTTTTTTTTTGGCACAATACCACAATAATATCATACCGTGGCCTCAATACGTAGTAGATAAGAGGAATTGTTTAATCAACATTAGAGATGTCCGATAATATCGGGCTGCCGATGTTATCGGCTGATAAATGCTTTAAAATGTAATATCAGAAATTATCGGTATGGGTTCGGAAATTATCGGTATCGGTTTCAAAAAGAAAATGTATGACAACAGCCATACAGGTCACACTGATGGTAGCCGTATAAACAACTTTAACACTGTTACAAATATGCGCCACACTGTGAACCCACACCAAACAAGAATGACAAACACATTTCGGGAGAACATCTGCACCGTAACACAACATAAACACAACAGAACAAATACCCAGAACCCCTTGCAACACTAACTCTTTTACACTAACAAAGTACACCCCCCGCTACCCCCTACCCCCCACCCCCTACCTCAACCCCGCCCCCCCAACCCCACCCACCTCAACCTCCCCATGCTTTCTCAAGGAGAGCATGTCCCAAATTCCAAGCAGCTCTTTTGAGGCATGTTAAAAAAAATAATGCACTTTGTGACTTCAATAATAAATATGGCAGTGCCACCTGTAATCTATAACCTTATATAACTACCCTACATTTTTGTGGGACAGTATCCTATATAATCACCAACATTGGGTGTGGTTTGGTTCCAGATGTTTTCAACAAAGTTTTGACATAGAAACCAACTCTTGTTTGGCACATAAACCTGTTTTCAAAACAGTTTTCTAATAGTCCACTATGTATATGTTGGTCTTATTTATAAAGGTATATGAGGTTAGTTGCAATATTTTATTTTTCTCAAAAATAAATTTCCATAATCATTTCCAGTATTTTGTTTTTTACCTGAACACAAGATTCATCATTTCATTGTATTGTATATGTTTAGTAGACATCAGCTTGGCAATCAATGTTTTGTTTACCTTTGTTGTGTTTACTCTGTGTCACTAGAGATGTTTAACGGCCTTATTGTCCCTCCTCACAGTTTTCCGTTATATGTTTACTCTGTTAGCCTGAGAGGAAATCAACATTTAGTTCAAGGTCTAATGGATTTCCTTTGTGACAAAACACGTTTTGCGCACTCACCACTTATGGTCATTGTTAAATATACATGCTGATCTTACTGGATTGCATAACCTTTTTCCAGCGGATCAAATAAAGGCTGCTCGCAGTGCAGCTATTTTCTGGTTTATATTTGGGTTGCAGAGCGAAGTTTGAGGTCCACATGGGGTCCGCGACACAGCGGGGCGGCGTCTCCACTGCATTGTCGGATGGCTCGCTCATGTTCGCTAGTCCACTGAAGCACGGCCAGAGCTCCCGGGTCAAATGAGGCCAGCGTGTGGGACTTTTAGACTCACATGGGCGACAGTGGACAGACAAAGGTCAAACCGATTGGACATATCAAGTCTGAAAAGTCATCTTGGTAACTACTTACTCAAAAAGATCAGAATTATGAAGTCAAACTGAATGAGTTAAGTCAAAATAACTAAAATATTTCAACAACCTAACCCTAACACGCTACATATCAAATTTGATGCAACCTATTGGCATTTGGAAGGTCTATATTTCAAGGGCCCATCTAATGGTGACAACATTGGCACTTATTTCATAGTTCTAGACGAGGTTGTGTCACAAACTTTTGCCACTGAGAGCCTCACACTGAAACATCAAAAAATCAAACATGTGAGGGTCATTTTGATATTTTTCATTTTCAAAACGTTCATTACATACACACATATATACACACATATATATATATATATATATATATATATATATATATATATATATATATATATATATATATATATATATATATATATATATATATATATATATATATATATATATATATATATATATATATATATATATATATATATATTATCCTTTAGGCCAGGGGTGGGCAACCCAAAACATTGAAAAAGCCATATTGGACCAAAAATACAAAAAACAAATCTGTCTGGAGCCGCAAAAAATGAAAAGCTGTATATACGTCTTATAGTGAAGACAACACATGATAAGTGTTTATATTAGCTATAATAGCCTCCTATCAAAATGACTATGTGTTGCAGGCTGATACAAATCTTCATTGACAGAAATGTTGAAATGTAATATTTTTTCTAAACATTTTTACAACATTGGAAAACATTAATAAATCAGAGGCTATGTAGGAGGTGAGATAACTCCTGGAAATGACTGTCTTAGAATTGGCAAAGGTATAGATGTGTGTGTCCAAGTTAAAGGAAATGGAAAGCTATACTACACACAGATAATGTGTCATGGGACATGCAAAACTAAATTATATACAAAGAGGATAAAAGTAAAGGAAATTAAATTACTTTAAATATACCTGCTAATGAGGCATAATGATGCAATATGTACATACAGCTAGCTTAAATAGCCTGATTAGCACTCCAACAAGTTAACATCAACAGAGCACACCTTTGTGCATTCACACACAGTATTTAACTTTTGCTGGACAACATGAGACAAAGAAGTGGAATATTTTACATGTATACAAACTGTTGCGTCACAGTCCACACTATGGTAGGTTCAAGAACCGCCATTATTAGGACAAAACAGCACACGCCAAATACTCTCATCAGTGCAGCATACACACAAACATATTAAACAGTGGGCTTTCTAACAATTGGGAAAGTTTGTGTCGTGTTTGTCCTCAAACAAAAATGTTCAAATCAATATCAGAACCCTACATTGATTAAACGTCGTCAAAAAGCATGTCGTCCCAATGTTGTGTTTGAGTTGCTCAACATCAGGACCTAATTCAACAAGTTCTCAACGTTGTTTTAATGTCTTGTGCCTGCTGGGAGGAGTCAGCCAGCATAAAGTGTGAAGTGAAATGAATTACATTTATATAACGCTTTTTCTCAAGTGACTCAAAGCGCTTTACATTGTGAAACCCAATATCTAAGTTACATTTAAACCAGTGTGGGTGGCACTGGGAGCAGGTGGGTAAAGTGTCTTGCCCAAGGACACAACGGCAGTGACTAGGATGGCGGAAGCGGGGATCGAACCTGCAACCCTCAAGTTGCTGGCACGGCCGCTCTACCAACCGAGCTATACCTATAGCATACATTTCCAAATGATGAGAATATGAGGAATGTATGAACTTTCCAGTCCAGTCAATCCCAAAATCAGCAGCAATCTCAAAGGGAGAAAGACTGAGTCAAAACCTGAGGAAAATTACGAAAGAAGAGCAGACCCGGCGATCGAAAACGAGCCAAAAGGATGGTCAGCAGCCAGTATTCTATATATTGCATCCTCTTCCACTGATGTTTTCCTCAATATGCTTGAGTAAATGCTGAAAGAGCGTGGGTTAAGCTCCCCCCCCCCCCACCCCACCCCACCCACCCTCGCCCACCCTCCTTAGGCTCGAAACAGTACGGTTGAAGTCCGCGATTGGTGGCTGATTGGCTTTCTTGTGCTTCTTTAACGGTAGAATCCCAAAGCAAAATCATTGACTCAGAACTTGAACTGGAGCGTCTTGTAAAGAAGCCATGTTTGACCAAACTGGTGTAAAATTCATTCACACATTATATTTCCAAATTCTACTATTTCTGTTTTGCTCATAATGTTAACTATATCAGTTTTTTGAGTAATCATTGACCAGGGCGACAAAGTCATGCAATTAAGTGGTCAAAACCCTTCTTCTTCATGTTTAATGGCGAGGAACTCAACATTAAAGGTGCATTACCGCCACCAACTGTATTGGAGTGTGAACCACACACATACATACATACACGTATACCTTCCCATACTAAATTATATATTCCATAAATCTGTCTCCTCTAGAAACTTCACTAAAATGTTGTGGTTGCTGCTTATTATTAATAGTTTGTATTGCTTTATCCACATTGTCTATGCGGGGAAATGGGCTCCAGTTCTGTAGATGACATCACACCAAGTGCAGTTATTTTATCTATTGATTATTAAGAAATGCATTGGGAAATGACTGCCAGATTCATTTGCAGGAGCAACAAAGATATAAAGCGAACTCGGTCAGCTATATGGGTCCTTTAGGGCAGTGGTCCCCAACCACCGGGCCGCGGCCCGGTACCGGTCCACGGACCGATTGGTACCGGGCCGCGCAAGAAATTTTAAAAAAAATAAATAAATAAAATTAAAATGATTATTATTTTTTTATTTTTTTTTTATTAAATCAACATAAAAACACTATATATACATATTGTGTATGTGTATGTCAATATAGATCAATACAGTCTGCAGGTATACAGTCCGTAAGCACACATGATTGTATTTCTTTATGAAAAAAATAATAACAATAATAAATAAATCCACCCCCCCGGTCCGTGGGACAAATTTTCAAGCGTTGACCGGTCCCCAGCTACAAAAAGGTTGGGGACCACTGCTTTAGGGTGTGTCATTATTGGGCTACAGACAGCCACAGGCATATTTTATTTTCCATTAATACTCTGCCTTAAAATATTTCATAGCTAGGTCTGTGTTGTCTTATCTTCAAAGCCCACATGAGCTGTTGAAATCCTTTTAGTTTTCCTTTTTCGCCCTCACTTGGATAGACCATCCACCATGTGATAAAAGTTAGCGTCATTGCTGCGGGCCCTTCGTCGCGCTTCACTGTGGCATGCTGGGTTTTTTTGGCAGCTGTGAAGTATCTACGTGCGACAGCAAAAGAAAATCAGCACATTTCCCTTCGGTTTTATACGGGGGGAAATCACAAAGTCAAAGCCCTTCAGGCCATCCAAGCAAGATCCCGGAGTTCAAATTCCCCCTTCAGCACATTTCTGTGACCCTTGAATCGCTTAGATAACTGGTTTTCTGGCCACCGACTGATGTTTCATTCCAAAATATGGCCTGGTTTGCTCCCTGCTGCAGTGCATTCTCTCTCCAAGGTGACATATGCGGGGTTTGCCACCCAGGGTGAGTTCACAGCAGTACAAGTCGGGCCCTCACTCTCGACAACCTTAAAAATGTATGATCCGCTGCAAACCTCAACAAGGCATGCAAGCTCCCTCTCACTCTTGTCTTAAGTGACAGGCTTCAAGTTTGAATACGTGTGAGAATAAATGGACGCTCGCGTGTAAAAGCAAACAGTGTTCTAATCCTGACAATTGACGACGAGCCATGACAGCCACATGATCCACAGAACTCTTGAGGAGCACAAAGTGTTCTGGCAGCAGACACTGTTTGTCTGGCAAACAGTTGCATGATCATTCTGGCACATGTTGCCTCTGAAGCAAAAAGGATTTTTATGACATATTTTGTAGTCCCTTGCCCAGCAAGCACAAGACATTAAAGTTAAAGTTAAAGTACCAATGATTGTCACATACACACTAGGTGTGGCGAAATTATTCTCTGCATTTGACCCATCACCCTTGATCACCCCCTGGGAGGGGAGGGGAGCAGTGAGCAGTAAAACAACCTTGAGAACTTGTTGAATTAGGTCCTTACATTGAACAACTGAAACCTAACATTGAAACAACTTGCTTTTTGACAAAGTTTAATCAATGTTGTGTTCTGATGTTGATTTGACCATTGAATGTTTGTCATTTCCCAACCAATATTCTACAACACAAATACAACGTTGAAACAACATGCTTTTTGACGACGTTTAATCAATGTTGGGTTCTAACGTTGATTTGACCATTGAAAGTTGGTAATTTCCCAACCAATATTCTACAACACAAATACAACGTGGAAACAACATGCGTTTTGACGACATTTAATCAATGTTGGGATCTTGATTTGACCATTGAATTTTGGTCATTTTCCAACCAACAACGTAGATCCGACGTTGGTCACAACGTTGTCTTTTACAACTATTTTGCAACGTTGTTTCAAAGTCAGTTTTAAAGGACACGTACGTATAATCAACGTTGTATCAATGTCTTGTGCCTGCTGGGTGCTGTCACACAACAGGTTAGTGTGCAATCGGAGCCAACCCAAAGGCCCGCATTGCAATGTTGACTTTGTTTATGGTTACTTTTTATGTTTATATGGAGGGTTTTTAATCTACACCATCAGTACTTTAATCCCTTTGGTTCAATGAGTCCATCTTACATCAGCCAATCAGGGCTTTACCTTCTTGTGTCTTCAAATAGATATATTTTTTCCTCCATTTGTTTAATATCTGAGTGGATTTACACTAGAGATGTAAAGATATGAAAATTCCTGTTCACGGACCGTTTTTGACCGCTATTGTTAATGTTTGTTCCTAGAACCAACACAACTGTTAGAAAAACAACGTTCAGATATGCTGCTCCATGGTCATGGAATAACTTTCAGAAGGATCTGAGGTTACCTGAGCTGATCACTTTGGGGGAATTTCAGGCCATTTTAAATTATGTTTCTATTGGGCACTGCACTTGAAACATTGTTATGTTAATATATGTAAGTAATTTATTGTTTTAATTGTGGTGTGTGACTGCTGCTGTTTTTGTTGTTCTATATATTTCTGTAACTTTGTCTTGCTGCCCAGGTCACTCTTGGGAAAGAGATTTTAATCTGAATGAGTTTTTATCTGGTTAAATAAAATATACTGTTGTTAATTGTGGTCCAAATGACGACGGTTATCTTATTGTGACGGTATTGTTAAAGGTGCTGAAATAGTACTTAAACAGTGTTCCCCTCGATTGGTTGCGAGGGTTACGTTATTTTGAAAACGTAATACTAACTGTTACGGATGCGAATCTTACAACAACTCATGATTCAATTTGACACACATTTTAAGTATTGCCGAAATAAACTGCCTGTGGGTCATATCCATCCCGTAACTCACAAATGGTCATAATATATATTGATATCAATAAGTATTTGATTTGTAAAGACATGACGACGGATGTATTTTTTTTTTTTTAATGCATTCTAACTCGTTAATAAACGTAAATAAAAGTCTGCTCTACAGTGGAGCCAATGGGAGGTCCTCTATACACCCATAAAACCCAATAAAAAAAAAATGCAAAAAGTGCCAACAATACTCAATTTACATTTTGTGACTTGAATATTAACCAAGTATTAGTGATATTGTTATTATAGGCGCTATTTATAGCGGAGCCGTGATCACTAGCATGTGTGCCAATGTTGACATGATCGACTGATTAGCTGTTTCCTCGCTTCCTTACTCTTCAAACTTTAATCTAGATCATAAATCATGCCTCTGACCTGCACAGAAGAAGTCTGAGTAAGTATTCCGACACTTTGGCAGTCAATTTATACCCGGGAATGGAGAGAACGACACAAAAAGAAGCTTTGATTCACCCCCCTTTTCTTTGCGAGGATTAATGGGTTATACTTGTATAGCGCTTTTCTACCTTTTTAAGGAACTCAAAGCGCTTTGACATTATTTCCACATTCACCCATTCACACACACATTCACACACTGATGGCGGGAGCTGCCATGCAAGGCGCTAACCAGGACCCATCAGGAGCAAGGGTAAAGTGTCTTGCTCAAGGACACAACGGACGTGACTAGGATGGTAGAAGGTGGGGATTGAACCAGGAACCCTGAGGTTGCTGGCACAGCCACTCTCCCAATTGCGCCACACCATCCCCTTAGGAATTATCCTTGATCTAAATGGGAATATATGAACATCCTAGCAGTTGGCATCCTAATGACAGCAGACCTTGTACAGTGAGTGATGTTTTATTATGTTTGTTGGCTCTCATGCAGTCTGCAGTGAATAATAATCAATGATGAAGTTGAAAAAAAAGCAAAGGTCTTGATGAAAAATACATAAATATTAAATGTTATTATAAATGTGCTTGTTACTACATTACATATATACTTACAGCATGTATATACAGTAAAACCTTAATGGATGCATTTGGATGTTTTTTAAGGGCTTTATAGGCAGAATAGAGCGGCTCCCAATGGCTCCATTGTAAGCAGACTTTTTATAACACCTATTTAATATTTAGAATGACATAAAAATACATCCGTCGTCATTCCTTTCATAATGATTGTGAACAAAAATTCCAAAAAAATAGCAGTTCCCCTTCAAAAAAAACTGAAATGGTCCCACCCAGTTTTAGAACACCAAAAAATGTGCATTATAGCAGCAATGTTTCAATATACTGTATTTATCATAACTTTTTCCCAGGTTCTAGCATAACATTCAACATGTTTTACGAAGCGAGATTCACGTCATTCTCTTGTGTAAGTATGAACAAACCCATGCCAGCAGGCATTATACAAAGTAAGGCCATGCAAACACAGACTGCAAAGAACAACAATGCATTTCGGCGTGTGTCTGTCTTGGCGTATCCTCCGGTCTGAGGACAAATCACAAAGGGCTGTGCTGAATGTGAAATATTCCACAATCACCCATCACAGGTCACGGGGTTCATTTCCTCATTTTTGCTCCAGGATGACAGACGCACAGAGCGAGCTATCGGCACACGAACACAAGTTGTTTAAGTTGCATGAAAATAAAGTTCAGAAAAAGGATTCTTGCAATACCAACGATAGGAATTGTTGAGGATAAAGCAGTGACTGTTCAAGTCTAAGTCATATTATTATAAACAATATATCATTGTTTACATCCAGAGCAGCCATCTTTGAAACGAACTCGGGGGGTTGTGAGAGTGCTCCGACTTTCCGACTAGGAACTCGGAAATTCCGATTTCTCGGTACAAAGTGAACGCACCGTAAGTCTGGCTCCCTCTGCTAAATGCTGTACAAATGCATTACATTAGTTTAATAAATGTACTGTAGTTGCTTGTAGTACATTTAATTGTATTGATTTTCAAACTGCATTCCTTATTTAAATGGGTCCTATCATTCAAAACCAACTTTTCTTACCTGTTGGTACCTGTTTTCGTGTATTTTAGATCCCAATACGTCTTGAAAATGTGAAATTAAACTGTGGAGGCACTGCAGAGATATTTAACAAAAAAATGTTGCCTTCTTTAAAACTTCCTCTGAACGAGACGTTTGGAATATCTCCTTATGTGGAAGAGGTTTGCCCTAAAAGCTCTGCGCCAGTTCGCCATTTTCATCCAGTTATAGCCAAAAGTTGTAATCAATAAGTTTTTCTCTATCTTTCTGTTGTGGTGCAGACTGGCTCGTACGTGCACATGCATGTTAAAATCCTCCTCTGTAGCATATAGTCCTAACGTGTATCTGTCAGTAGATTTGATATGGAAGTACATAAAAACTACACTGGGTGGATTATCATTTCGTATGTTGCATTAACACTGTACTCAGCGTATGTGAGGAGTATCGCCAAGCTAGTGTTGGCTGTGTCATGGTGGAAAATCAGTAACTGCTAATTTGAGGCTTGAAGTCATTCATCAGCGTTTGCCAAATGAGCGAACAACCCAACTGCGGCAGGATAAACAGTACCCGACACCATTTGGCAGCGACACACCGAGGCCTCCTGCCAGTTTCAAATGAACCTTGGCCGTAAAATATCATTTCAATCGATCCCGTGTGACGGCACCCTAGAGTTTTAATGATCACGGTGTGTTTATGGTTTTCTACTATGGGTGTGAAGGTTGGAGCAGCTCCGGGAAACACGAGTTGTGTACAATTCATGAACAATTTACCCAATCCAGCAGGTAGCTGGCACGACGAAGCAATTGTTGTGTTGTGCAACATCTCAGATAGACGCGGGGATATAAATAGAGGCCCTTTGAACTGCTTTATGTGCACATTATTGGACCCGTCTTTCAGGAATCGGAATCGCAAAGAGCTACAGTTTAGTCCTGCACTATTAACGGTGTCATCCGGTTCATATAAAAACAACACATTACAGCAGGCGTGTCCGAACAATTTGACTATTATACTATATTTATTTTTTTTATTTTTTTTTCTCACCAAGACTAGGGAAGGTTGTTTGGATTGTATCATACAAGTAAATGGTGTGCTAATATTTTAAAGTACTTTTTAAGGGTCATTGATCACAGGATGGCAGCAAATACTGTATGTGGTATTCAGAGGTCGCCTGGTATTCAAGATTAATTTGAAAGCACTCTGCAGCCCTGCATTACAGTTTATCCTAATAGACTTAGACTTCCTTTTTAGACAAATAAAGTGATATGCAAATAAGGTCACAAACCTGTGGAAGAAGAGCAGGATGGACAGCATGGTCTGGTCTATGTTGCTGTTGCAGATTCCCTCGTTGAGCAGGAAGCAGGGGTCCCTCACCACCGACTCCAGGGAGTCCTGCCTCATGATGTTGTTCAGCTTGTCCGTGTTGAGGTTGGGGTACATCAGCTGATTGCGGAGCTGCCGGAAGTGGCTGACGCTGGGGCTGGTGGGGCTGGTCGGCAGGCCCGGAGACATGGGGCTGTCGCAGCCGTTGGCCAGGTCCAGGCAGCAGCTGCAGCAGTCCAGGCCGACGGGGGAGCGGCACTCGTCCTCTGACATCTTGGGAGGACAGGTGGATGAGAGAGGTGGCAGGAAAAAGTCAAAGTGAAAGAAGAGACAGTGGGAGAGAGCTGGCAGAGACGCAGCTTTACTGTCACGTCTGCGGTCCAAGCCTGAAAAGAGGTGAGACTGCAGGTTGGAATTCCTCCCTGAGAAGTGCAGTCCCGCTGGGAATGCACTTTGCCCGCTCTTGTCCCTGAGCCACCCCCTCCTGTGGATCTGCCGCCTTTAGCCTTTTGTCCGGGACCAACGCCACTGCTGTGCGTTGCTACTGTAGCAGTAGAAAGAATGAATGCACCCCCCCTTTCCCTTAACACACGCACACACATACACATTCAGCAGGAGTGCACTTGAAAGCAACACCCAGAAGCTGCTTGCCGCTTATCACTTTTTTTTTTCTTTTTTTTTTTTATTGAGTTGCGTTGAGGACAGCAAGGGCGGGACAAAATGGAAGCGTGGTGACGAAGAGGGCGTGGGGAGCCCTGTGATTGGTGGGAAAAAAAGAACAACATACTGTCTCTTCTCTTTTGGGGGGGGGGGTTTGGCCGAGCAGAGGGAGAGACAGAGGGAGGGAACCTTTTAAACGCATGCTGGAAACGTGCAGGCCTCGCCGCTCCACCCCGCCATGCTGACAGCACCGCCGCCAGGAGGGGCCTGACGGAACACGCAGAGAGCCACGCGAGCAGGGTTTCAATGCTGAGTCGTGAAAAGAAAGGGAAACAAACTCAGGACATGTCGCAGACGCTTATGAAACAAAACATTGTTGTATCTGTGTTAAGTTGTCTACGCACAAAATAACACGAGCAACACTTGTTCAGGCTTCAAAATAACTTTTATGCCATTCATCTCTGCAGTTGTCTTTGGCTTTGTGTCAATATTTGCCTCTACTTATTTGACTAAATTATATATATATACATATATAAATACATACACATACAGCACAGGCCAAAAATTTGGACACACCTCATTTCAAGGTGTTTTCTATATTTTCATGATTATTTACATTGTAGATTGTCACTGAAGGCATCAAAACTATGACACCTGTGAAGTGAAAACCCTTTCACGTGACTACCTCTTGAAGCTCATCGAGAGAATGCCAAGAGTGTGCAAAACAGTAATAAGAGCAAAGGGTGGCTATTTTGAAGAAACTTCAATATAAAACATGTTTTCAGTTATTTCACCTTTTTTTGTTGAGTACATAACTCCACATGTGTTTGTTCATAGTTTTGATGCCTTCAGTGATAATCTACAATGTAAATAGTCATGAAAAAAAAACATTGAATGAGGCGTGTTCAAACTTTTGGCCTGTACTGTATATATACACACATACATATATATAGATATATATCCATCCATTTTCTACCGCTTGTCCCGTTTGGGGTCTTGGGGGATGCTGCAGCCTATCTCAGCTGCATTCAGGCTGAAGGCGGTGTACACCCTGGACAAGTCGCCATCTCATCGCAGGGCCAACACAGATAGACAGACAACATTCACACTCACACACTAGGGCCGATTTAGTGTTGCCAATCAAACTATCAGGCAAACGCACTAACCACTCTACCACCGTGCTGCCCTATATATATATATATATATATATATATATATATAAAAAAAATTTTATGTTATTTTTTATTTTATTTTTTAATTTTTGGTGTGGGGTGAAAAAAGATTTGATATGTACTGTATTGTTTTTCTGGCAACTATGTCACAACAATTCAATAAACAGATGTTTAAAAATATATTATATTCACATCCATTAATTACAATATTAACTTTTAATATTACTGTATTTAAAAAATATTTTAAATCATTAATATTTGTATCTTGACTGACACTGTCAGAGTTTAATATAATTCACGTATAGTTTAAAACTGCCTTGCGTTTTTCTGCTTGCTTAATTATAATAGTTATTTTAGAATGAAGCAGTGATTTTCTACACCACTCCAGGCTGCATCATACATAACAAAAAAAAATTATAAACACATTTATAATTTATTATTTAATTATTTATAATTTTTGTTAATATGTCCTCTATGGCTATGTGCTAAACACGCATTATTGCTGTATTGAGTAGGAGACAAGAGTTGTTTTTTTTTTAACTGAAGAAAACAGTCAGAAATAGATATGTTGCAGTGACATGCTGTCAGGGGAGGCAGGTGAGGCAGTGCCTCACCTTGCCACCAGGTGGCTTGACCATGAGATGTTCAAAAACGAAGTAATAAAATAAAATAAGTTTGAATATTTCTCTTTTGGTCTATGCTTTCTATATGATTTAGCTGTGGTTCCTGTATATTTTGATAATTTTCATGGTCAAAATTGCGGATATTCCGTGTTTCCTGATGAAAATAACGCAGCAGACGAGAAGTGAGGCAGACACAAGTGGTGCCTCCACGACTACACACAAAGTGTATTGAGCGTGTGCGTGCGAGGGGGTGCGTGCTTGTTGCCAAGGGGAAAAGTCAGGCCATGAGGCAGAAAGTACCTCTGTCTCAAGGTAGGGGCGATATATTGTGAACTTGTAGTTCAATGCCTCAGCAGTACTCTGACTCGCCACACTGGGAGAAGTGGGGGCGCTCAAGCTCGCAGACACATGTATCTCCAGCGTAAACCAGTTTTGTTTTTTTTGTGTTTTTTTTTTAACTGTATTTATAACAAACATTGCATTTTTATTAGAGTAAGCCAGCGTTTGTGGGTGTTTTTTGTCAGATGCAAAAATATTGTTTTATTGCTTGGAATTAAATTGAATTAAATGAATGTGTCTGCCAATATGGAGGATTATGTACTGTATCCAGGATTAAATATTTCTCTAAACTGGAATTTAAGATAAAATGAATGTGATCATACAAAGTATGTTTTCATGGAGGATAGCTATTGCCAGAGGTGGGACCAAGTCATTGTTTTGCAAGTCACAAGTAAGTCTCAAGTTTTTGCTCTCAAGTCTCGAGTCAAGTCCCGAGTCAAGACAGGCAAGTCCCGAGTCAAGTCCAAAGTCAGGACTGGAAAGTCTCAAGTCAAGTCCCAAGTCCTGCATTTTGAGTTTTGAGTCCTTTCAAGTCCTTTTAACCACAGACTAATATATTTTACACAGATTGTGTATGCTTTTAAAACGCTGTATTTATTTATTAAAACAAATGCATTTGAAATTGCAGGAAAAAAAATAGTGCTGACATTGCACTTCATAACAGCACTATTAACCAGTCATTTTAAACATTTAACTCATTCCTTTACAGAATAAACACATTTGAAAAAACAAGTGCAACTGTACTTATTTGCACAAAAGTGTTAACATTGTATTTCCATGGCATATTGCATTGTAACTAGTTCCACGGCAGTTTCTATTCTGTTCTTAACTTATCTCATTGTTCTCATCTCATACTGTATGTGTGTTGATGTGTGCGTACACATGAAAAACATAAATACATGAACATAACAATGAACAGAGTTGTACTTTTTAGATGTCAGGGACCTATGCAATATGTACACATTCTTAATATAGTATACACTACCGTTCAAAAGTTTGGGGTCACATTGAAATGTCCTTATTTTTCAATGAAGATAACTTTAAACTAGTCTTAACTTTAAAGAAATACACTCTATACATTGCTAATATGGTAAATGACTATTCTAGCTGCAAATGTCTGGTTTTTGGTGCAATATCTACATAGGTGTATAGAGGCCCATTTCTAGCAACTATCACTCCAGTGTTCTAATGGTACAATGTGTTTGCTCATTGGCTCAGAAGGCTAATTGATGATTAGAAAACCCTTGTGCAATCATGTTCACACATCTGAAAACAGTTTAGCTCGTTACAGAAGCTACAAAACTGACCTTCCTTTGAGCAGATTGAGTTTCTGGAGCATCACATTTGTGGGGTCAATTAAACGCTCAAAATGGCCAGAAAAAGACAACTTTCATCTGAAACTCGACAGTCTATTCTTGTTCTTAGAAATGAAGGTTATTCCACAAAATTGTTTGGGTGACCCCAAACTTTTGAACGGTAGTGTACATTCTAACTGACCTTTGACTATGTTTGTCATTTTGTAGGTGGCTAAAATACGCGGTGCTGCTGACCGCCGTCTAACGTTACGTTACTGTGTGTGATACATAGACTAACATAACGTTAAGTCTAGGTACCTCATGCAACCCTGCTTAAAAAAAAATCACTTGACAAAAAGTATGAATAAGGTTGCGAACTGCAGTGGACGAAACAGATTGCCGTGTTTGTAATGACATTATAAACATAGACATCTCATGAGTAGACGCAGCATTGGCTGCTGTGACGCGAGCAATTTGGCTGCCATTTTGAAGTGGTGATGAGGAGCCGTCGAGCAGCCTAAACTGACAGTTGACAGGTAGAAAACAAAGATGAATTTTTGGTGTTCAGCGTTTTCCTGCTCAAATGAGCGGACTGTTGAAAATAGGAATCGGGGGATTACTTTTCACAAGTAAGATTTAACATTAACGTACTATTGGTTGTATTTTGTGAAAATAATATTACCACAGAGTTGAGAAGGAGCAAAGATCTTGAATATATGTATGTGAAAATCACAAAGAAATCTTCTGGGGGAGGATGACACCCCTACAAGGGTTTGGTTTACAAACTTTCAGCTCCACCTAAAACAAAATTCACCAGCCGCCACTGATTATGATGCATTCTCATTTTAGGCAAAGTATAAGACAATACTTTCTTAACATTATAATTGTAACCAGGAATAAGTCTTCAAGTAACAATATTCAATACTAACATTGTTGGGTAAAACAGAATTTAGTTTTATTCTGAATCCAGTGAAACAGATTGGTGGTTTTAGCTGATATAAAAACTTTCAGGTGTTTATACTGTATATGTTTATGTTAAAGTATTTGGCAGACGCTTTTATCCAAAGCGACATACATAAAAAATACATATAAAACAATCACTGTAAACATTATCATTTTAGGGAAGAATGTAATACAAAATATCAATACAAAGTGTCAAGACAGAATAAACTCTCTGCTACTGCAGCAACAGAGATACAGTCTATAGGTCCCTAAGATATATAGATATCCAATGTATTCATACATTGTTTATGTAGGATATATGCATGTATATATAACCTAATTATATTGTTTCTTGAACTTAAAAATAGCTGACCGTTTTTTCCCCCTTCTCGGGGATTATATTCCCAGTTTTGATCTCGGACGTCTGGTCACTTATAGCATATAAGAATATTCTATTACTGTTAAGCAAACTATGAATAATAAAACATGTGTCCTTTATCATAGGTACACGTATGACAAAAAAGCGCGTGAAAATCAGTGGTATTCAGTGAGGTAAGATGAATTAAATGCGCTGACAGTTCATTGCTCCTGCCAAATTAATTGCACTGAGTGGAACGGATCACCACTCCAAGATGGCGGTCCCGCATCTCATCAGCACCAGTGGGCAGTAGCGCTCAATGCTGCGTACCCTTATAAGCTGTCTATGGTTATAACGTTAGCAGTGAGTTTACAGCCTCACTGATTTAACTACACAGCAAATAAAAGTTACGTTACTTAGCCAATAAACGTTATCTTACATTCAAAACTTACCCTTCTTTGTGCATCTTCAAATGTCGAACGAAGTTGGAAGTTGTTGAGTCTCCGTCTGTAATATTCGAAATGCATGTTTTGCATACGGCAATTCGTTTTTTGTTGACCAAGTCGTAGTTTTTATACCCGTACGAAACCAACTTTGGCATTTTTTTTTTTTTTATGGCGCGTTGTTTGACAATTCTTCTTCGTTGGTTTTCCTGCAATTTAAATGGATGAGTGCTGTGGGACGAAAACAACGTAGAACTAATTTGATTGGCTGTTGTACTGAGAGCACACACGCTTGACAGGCAGCACAACACGCTGACAGACAAGTACAAAATGAAAGATACAGAGCGCTCCTGAATAACGTTTTAATCTTTGGGTTTTGGGGAAAGTAGCAAGTCATGTCAAGTCAAAAGGCTCAAGTCCAAGTGAAGTCACAAGTCATTGATGTTAAAGTCTAAGTCGAGTTGCAAGTCTCTTTATATTTTGTCAAGTCGAGTCTAAAGTCATCAAATTCATGACTCGAGTCCGACTCAAGTCCAAGTCATGTGACTCGAGTCCACACCTCTAGCTATTGCTGCTTCAGATACAATTACAGAAAGGTAAGATACACTCACAATACTTGATTTATTTTGTTAAAAGCAATCTGGACCAAAAAGTGTTTAATAACAACTTTATCAAATACTTTTTGGACCCATTTATCATATCATAATATCAATATGATAACATGTTTATGAAAGCGAATAACTGCCTTCTTTTTCCTGTTACTCTAATGTGCAACCTAACTCAACAATGACTAGAGCTGCACATATGAATTTAAGTTAAAAAAAAAGGAAGAAACCAAACTCCAAAAGTATATATGCCTCACCTGGTGTTTAGTTCACACGTCACTGATACGTTGGGTTTTTTGGTCAGGAGCAGACATGTTTAGATTTTTAGAACGAGAGCCACATACAATAAATGGCATTTTTATTACCGCCACACCTTGATAAAAAGTTTTGGTTTTTTTACTTGAAAACAAATTTAAGTAATATAACATAATTTTAGCCCCCAGAACAAATCACAAAGTCAGACGCTATTTTTAACTTTTACTACCAAACTTATGACAACAAATGCCACAATTCCAACAGATTTTACGCCCCTGCAAACACTTTCATCGAAAGCTTTTCGTCAGGGGACAGAAGTTAAGAGTCTCTAAAGACGAGTTCATTCTTTAATAACACCAGCAGAAGATGCTCGATTTGTTGCTTTTTTTTTTTTTTTAAATGTTCATTAAAAGTCTGTAAAATCTCAAAAAAGTACATTGTGCAAGAAGTACCAACAATTGGAATTAGTACTAATTCATAATAACAGATTTGTTTTAAATGTAGGTATACATTTTTTTAGCCTTTTTAAATAACAATATATAATAGCAAATTACTCGATGACGTCATGGTGACCACGCCCATAACCACGCCCCCACCCTCACAATTATCGTGGCAGTTTAGGGGAAACCCTGAAAATTTACTTTTATATTAAAAATACTAAAACCTATACAATGTAGGTCAATCAATAGATGCTAAACTGTCCGAACATACATCTTAGCTTTTTGTTATAGATAGCAAAGTTAGCGTAATACCTTTTTTTTTTTTTTATATGTGTGTTTGTACAGTGAATGTATATGTACAGTATATGTATGTGTGTGTTTGTACAGTGAATGTATATGTACAGTATGTGTATATGTATGTTTTTACAGTGAATGTATATGTACAGTATGTGTATACAGTATGTTTGTATAATGAATGTGCGTGTGGATGTACGAACTTTGAGTGTGTAAATACGTACTGTATTTATTTGTATATGTATGTGGGAGCGTAGGTACCTATGTATGTCTGTATGTATGTGTGTGAGTATATGTGAATTTGCATGTACAATACATTTGACTCCCAGTGTGTGCGGGAGCCAGAGTACGGCCCCAGCCTCCCAGAGAGCCCATCCCACAAACAGTAGGTGTGGTGCCCAGGGAACCAGGGGCCACCGGCCCCACGCAGCCAAGCCGGACAGCGACAGGAACCCCAGAGCCTGGCCCACCGCGCCGCCCACAAGGGCCAGCAGCAGGCCGCAGACAGACGCACCCGGCAGAGGACAAGGCACGAGAAAAGCAGGGGGCAGCCAGACCCCAAGCCAGCGAGAGACCACACCCCACACGGACCGCAACCGGACGGGAAGACCGCCCCCGCCCCACCGGCAACAGGGCCCCCACCCCCGGAGAGCGCGGCGAGGCCAGCCCACGGCCACCCCACCCAAGCCGGCCGCCACAGGACCACCCAGCACGGGGCCACAGGAACCACCCACCCCACCCGCAGGGACCCCAACGATGGAGATGGAACAACCAGCAACCGCCCCGCCGAGTCCCCCCCTGAGGTAGGGGAATAAATAAATAAAATAAATACATAATAATAATAATAATAATAATATTAATAAAATATATTTAAAAAAATAAGAATAATTAAATAATTAAATCGATTTATAAAAAAAAAAAAAAAAAAAAAAGAATTAAAAGAAGATCACAGACATGCTGACACACAAGGTCGCTACCCCAAAAACTGGCCGACGCGCTAGTTAGCGTAATACCTAATCAAGCCTTCTTTATATATTTTATTTTGTCATAGCCAGGGCGCATTCCAATACGCCCTCATCTTTGCGCTCTGCTTGCCGCGCCTCAGGACACGCTCACGGCCGCGTCACGCCCACATGCCGGCAAGCCTGCGGACGATCACAAATCAGCGCACCTGGACCTGATGAGAGGGTCGATCCTCGACCCTCGCCTGGACACAGACTCTGACGCCTCTCTCTCGCCCTGGATCTTCTGCCTGCCCCATGGACTGCCTTTCATGCCTTGTTCCTTCTCCTCGTTTCAACATTTGGTAAGACTCAACAGCTAATTATTCATACACAGTCTTCCACCATACACCCCTTCTGGATATTAGTTTACACTCCATTTCCGTAGTTATTATTATTATTATTTGATTATTACAGTATATATATTGTAATATATATAATAAAATACTCAGAGCTAGACCGCCCCCTGGTGTCTTTGCCATCATCTCCACTAAGCAACCATAACATATTTATTATTATGTTTACTGATTATCATTTTTCTGGCCACTAAAACCTTTTAAGTAAGACGCACAAGTCGTAGGTAATTTTTTGGTTTTCAGGTCGCATTTTTGAAGGAATTTGGGCCGTTTGAAATGTTTTAGTTTTTTTTGTAATGTTCTACTCCGGGATGTGTTTATTTTGTCTGTAGAATGTGTCGCAGGGCAATAAAAAACAAGCTGCAGGCTGCACTTTGGACACTCTTGGTTAGGGCTGCACAATTTTGAGGAAAAAAAAAAACATTTTTGATTGCGATGTTTTATATTCATAAAACTGCTAAATGATGAGTGAAGAAAATCGTCTTACTTTTAACTGTCAATCAACAATTGTCTTAAATTGCCACACATTAGAACAATGTGCAATAATATACAACCCCTGGCAAAAAAAAAATGGAATTACCTGACGAGGAGAATGTTCATTCAGTTGTTTAATTTTTTAATGATAAATGATAAATGGGTTATACTTGTATAGCGCTTTTCTACCTTCAAGGTACTCAAAGCGCTTTGACAGTATTTCCACATTTACCCATTCACACACACATTCACACACTGATGGCGGGAGCTGCCATGCAAGGCGCTAACCAGCAGCCATCAGAGGCAAAGGGTGAAGTGTCTTGCCCAAGGACACAACGGACGTGACTAGGAAGGTAGAAGGTGGGAATTGAACCCCAGTAACCAGCAACACTCCGATTGCTGGCACAGCCACTCTACCAACTTCGCCACGCCGTCCCACGCCGTTTAAGAAAAAAACATCTCAAACATGACACAAAACCACTGTCAAATGGCAACGTTCTGGCTTTAAGAAACACTAAAATAAATCCGGAATATAAATTGTGGTAGTAACAGTTTGATTTTTAAGATCAAGCACAGTCTAAAATTATGAAATGACTCAATTCTGAGGAAAAAAATTATGGAATCACCCTGTAAATTTGGGGCGGCGTGGCGAAGTTGGTAGAGTGGCTGTGCCAGCAATCGGAGGGTTGCTGGTTACTGGGGTTCAATCCCCACCTTCTACCATCCTAGTCACGTCCGTTGTGTCCTTCGGCAAGACACTTCACCCATGCTCCTGATGGCTGCTGGTTAGCGCCTTGCATGGCAGCTCCCGCCATCAGTGTGTGAATGTGTGTGTGAATGGGTGAATGTGGAAATACTGTCAAAGCGCTTTGAGTACCTTGAAGGTAGAAAAGCGCTATACAAGTATAACCCATTAATCATTTATTTATTTATTTTCAAAGCTAACACCAGCATCAGATTAAATCTGTTCATTAGTCTGCAGTTAAAAAGGAGTGTTCACACCTTCAAGAGCTGTTGCACCAGGTGGATTGACATGAATCATGGCTCCAACACCAGAGATGTCCATTGGAACAAAGGAAGTATTAAACTTCCTCAAGAAGCTAAATCATCACGCAATGTTGCAAAAGATGTTCATTGTTCAGTCAGCTTTGTCTGAAATCTGAACCAAGTACAAACAACATTGGAAGGTTGTAAAAGGCAAGCATACTTGTAGACCAAGGAACACATGAAAGCGTCAGGGCAGAAAACTCAAAGAGATATGTCTTGAAAACAGAACATGCACATCCAAAACAAATGGGCGAAGACTGGAATCAGGGTCTATGACCAAACTGTAAGAAACCGCCTAAAGGAAATAAGATTTAAATACAGAAAAGCTAAACGAAAGCCGTCATTAACAATTGAACAGGAAATAACAAAGTTCTTATGGGCTAAAGAAAAGCAATGGTGAACTATGGATGAAAGTCCTAATTAGTGCCAAATCTGCTTTGGGCAAAGTGATTGTGGAGGGGGGCGTGGTCGGCTCGCCTGCTGCAGGAGCATGTGTGCAAGGACCGGCTTCGAAACACAGCTGGCAGGTGATTCGATTGCCCAGCTGGGGCTGATCATCTAATCACCTGTTGTTCTTATCAGTAGTGGCCGGGGCCATGAGGGAGGTTGGAGTTCGAGCCAGATGCTCCACACGCGCCCGCGACCACGCCACAAGAGAGGGACTGAGACGGAAGATACGCCAACCTAAACCAGACTGAAAAGTCTCAGAGCAGAGTGCTGTTCCTTTTACCGATTATTTTTTTTATTTAAAATGAAGATGAAAAAATAAATGTAGGCCAGTTTTTTCAAAAGGCATGGCTTTTATTTACAAAAAAAAAAAGTATGGCCACTCAGTCAACATTGACAACAACATGACAAAATATTCTGTAACAATGTAAACATTTAAAACATAAAATTTAACAAAATTAAAAGTAGCTTATTTGGTTTTTAATGTGCAAATATAAAAGTAAACAACTAGTGCAAATCTTAATATTCTGCAATAGTATAAGCATTTCAAAAGTAAAAGTATTGCTTATTTTGTTTTAAAATGTGCAAAAATAAAGATAAACATCCAATACAAAAAAGTGCAAAACGAAATATTCTGTAACAACAGTGTAAACATTTCAACAAAAGTGAAAGTATTGCTTATTTGATCAAATGTGCAAAAATAAAGATAAACATCCAATACAAAAAAGTGCCAATCTAAATATTCTGGAGCACTGTAAACATTAAGTATTGCTTTTAAAATGTGCAAAATAAACCACCAATCCAACACAGTACACAATAACCAATTCTACTCATTCCAGTGAGTGACTAACAATTGTAATGAAGAAAGGTTAGCATGTCTACATGCTCTGGGGTGAGGCTGGTTCTTTTCTTGTTTACAATATTCCAAGCAGCTGAAAATAGGCGCTCAGAAGGGGTCGATGTGGCTGGAACAGAGGTAATTAGCCTTCACCTCAAGCCAGGACTGCGAGTGAGCTGAGCTGCAGTTTAAGTTTCTAAAAGGTCAACGGGCTCATAGTGATATTACTAGTAGTTGATTGGAATATGTTTATTATCATTTGGGGAAATTAGCTGCCTGATGCTCACCTGCTAAACACCTATCTGCTCGACGCTGAAGCGCTGACCACATGCGCTCTGAATACGCACTGCTGATTGGCTGTTAACGCTCTGAATACGCACTGCTGATTGGCTGTTAACGCTTTGTGTGTACCAATCAGATGGTTGTGTGGGTAGGACAATGCCGAGTGCTGAGACAGAGGCAGAAGGAGCAAAGCAGCTTATTAAATGATAAATGATAAATGGGTTATACTTGTATAGCGCTTTTCTACCTTCAAGGTACTCAAAGCGCTTTGACACTATTTCCACATTCACCCATTCACACACACATTCACACACTGATGGCGGGAGCTGCCATGCAAGGCGCTAACCAGCAGCCATCAGGAGCAAGGGTGAAGTGTCTTGCCCAAGGACACAACGGACGTGACTAGGATGGTAGAGGGTGGGGATTGAACCCCAGTAACCAGCAACCCTCCGATTGCTGGCACGGCCACTCTACCAACTTTGCCACGCTGTTGAGACTTTAGCTTAGAAACTCGTTCGGTACACCCCCGTACCGAACCGAAAGCCCCGTACCGAAACGGTTCAATACAAAACAGGTACCATTACACCCCTAGCAGATACAAATGACACATTCGTGTTTTTGTGTAATGATGACAATGTATACTCACGCGGACTATTGACTAGTTGATGGTTTATAGCTTTCTTTTCAAATGTTCGTTCATAGCCGTTGTGCTGCTATGATAGGCCATTTCCGCTCGACACAGTGTGCATACAACAACATTATTAGGCCGTGTATTGAAATACTCCCACACTTTTGACGACTTTTGGTGTGCTTTTTCCCCCTCGCTCGCACCGCTCGCATCGTCTGCTTTGCGCTCCGCCATGACGGTAGTGTGACGTAAATATGCGACGCGTCGACGCACAAAAACGGCATCGACGTATTTACGTATCAGATGACGTCGACTACGTAGACGCGTCGTTTCAGCCTTACAATAAAGACATTGCTATAACCAGACTACCGGGCTCCCGTGAAAGTATGTAGTGATCAGGAGAATCCACCAGAGGGCAACCTCCACAGTGATGCTGGAATTTTTGTTTGGTGCCGTTCTGTCGAGATTTATGAAGACGACAGCCTGAAGAAAACATGCAAATGTGGACAGTCATTAATGATATGGGGCTGCATGTCAGGTAATGACTGCTGTCATTACATCTTCAATAAATACAAGTTTAATTTACATTTTGGACACTTTTCTTATTTCATCAATCGAAGGGATGTTTGGGGATGATGACATCATCTTTCAAGATGATAATGCATCTTGCTAAAGAGCAAAAACTGGAAAAAGTTTTCTTGAAAAAAAAAAAAACATAAGGTCAATGCCCAGGCCTGCAAATAGTCCGGATCTCAAACAAATTGCAAATCGGTGGTGGAAATGAAAGAAAATGGTCAATCAATAGCAACCAGAGCAAGATTAATAAAGAGTTCTGATTGGCACCCGTTAAGTCTGGGTCTCAGAGACTGCAAGGTATTATAAAAGCCAGAGGCGGTGCAGCAAAGCACCGTATTTTCCAGACCATAAAGCGCACTGCAGATGAATGGTGTATTTTTGATCTTTTTTCATACATAAGGATTTTATTAAGGAGTCGTATTATCATAATTTTTTTTCTAAATTGAAAACACTTCCTTGTGGTCTACATAACATGTAATGGTGGTTCTTAGGTCAAAATGTTGCATAGACTGTTTTACAGATCATCTTCAAGCCGCTTTCTGAAAATCGCTTCAGGATGTGCCGTTTTGTGGGCGGTCTTATTTACGTGTCTCACCTTCGGCAGCGTCTTGTCCCCATCATCTTTGTTGTATCGGTGTAGCGTGCAAGGACGGTAGTGGAAGAAGTGTCAAAAGATGGAGCTATTGACATTCAGATTTTACTTAAATCAATAACGGAGCAGCATCTCCTCATTCGGAAACAACAAGTTGTTGTAAATATGTCCCGTGAAAAACCGTCTGACCGGAACTCTCTAATAACTAAAGTTCCTTGGGTGAATAATGTAAACTCACTACACCGGTATGTTTGAGCTCTTTCATGGCGAGTTTACTGACAGATATAAGTAAGAACTTTACTTTACAATACTTTATATTAAAAATGGCAACAGCGGAGGATGAATGTCCCATAACAAAAAAATAGAGAAAAAGAAGAACCTTACCAACTACGAGGACTCCACGGACAAAAAAGGCGGATTTGCGCAATTTTTCAGTATTATGCAGATCCCAAATACAGATCAGCAGGTACTAGAAGGTAAGAAAAGTTGCTTTTGCATAATATTGCTAAACAAAACGCCAGATAATATGTCTTACCTTATACACACACCATAATAATACTTGTATCCTTAATGTGCTGGCAATCCATCAAGTGTTGCGACTTCCTAGTATTTTTGGGATTTATTTCAGTGTTTCTTACAGCCAGAATGCTACTGTTTGAAATGAGTACAGTTTTGCGTCATCTCAGCTATCTTGATTTTTTCATGCTACTGTAACAGATGTTTCCTTCCACCGCCCTTGGCCGCTTGTTGCAGCGTCTTTGTCGTTCACCTGTTTCGAACTAAGATGACAGGCCTCATATTGTTTTCACCAGAGAAGTACCTTCAGCTATTTTACACATTACAACTTTTTGCAGATACTGTGCGGTTATTAGCGCACGGAGTGCATCAGCTGCAGCGCACACAAACTTGCTGTTTACTGTCACCAGTTTTGATTGGACAGCAGGCCCAAAAGAAAGACACTTCTTATAGGCGAACACCTCTCTCACTCAAATGCCGTAGACATAGAGAAAAAAAAATGAACTAAAAAAATTAAGCTTGTTGTGGTTAGGTTGTTGCAGTAATTAAAAACCGCAATGTCGATTCGATATTGATTTTCGAACTATAAGGCGCACTTAAAATCCTTTCATTTTCTCAAAAACCTTCAGTGCGCCTTATAATGTACAGAATATTTGTGGTTGTGCTTACCGAACCCGAAGCAATTTTAATTGGTACATGGTGAAATTATAAGTGTGACCAGTAGATGGTAGTCAGACATAAGTTTTATTGAAAATAAAGAATATTACACACGGCACTCAAAAATCAGTCAAAAAAGTTTAAGTATGACTTTGAAGCCGTACCGTTTAATAGATTGACTATGGTAGCCGTAATGCGCCGACAGAGATACAACTATTACTATGGTGTGTGTAAAATAAATATGTGGGCTCTGTACCGCGGATGTCGTTGTGGCTTGTGCAGCCCTTTGAGACACCTGTGATTTAGGGCTATATAAATAAACATTGATTGATTGATAAGGACAGCAAAATGCCACCCATCAGCAGACATATTATCTGGCGTTTTGTTTCGCAATATTATGCAAAACCAATTTTTCTTTCCCAACTGGTACCTGCTGATGTGTATTTATAATTCGCTTACGTCCTGAAAATTTGCGCACATCCGCCACTGCAGTCCGTGCCGACTCCGTAGTAGATAAGCTTCTTCTTTTTCACTATCTTCTTGTTATGAGGCATTCACCCTCTGCTGTTGCCATTTCTAATATAAAGTAGCATAAAGTTCTAACTTATATCTCGCTATGGAAGCACTAAAAACTACCAGGGTAGTGTTTCATTGATTGATTGATTGATTGAGACTTTTATTAGTAGATTGCAAAGTGAAGTACATATTCCGTACAGTTGACCACTAAATGGTAACACCCGAATAAGTTTTTCAACTTGTTTAAGTTGGGGTCCACTTAAATTGATTCATGATACAGATATATACTATCAGATATATATATTATCATCATAATACAGTGGGTTTACATAAATCACCCACGGAACTTTAGTTATTAGAGGACGATTTTTCACGGAACACACTTCTAGCGTTATTGCACTAGTGAGCCACAGATGAGGGGATACTGCTCCATTATTGATTTAAGTAAAGTATGAATGTCATTAAAACAGTTAGCTCCATCTTTTGACACTTCTTCAATGCACGCCACACCGGTACAACAAAGAAGGACGGAGAAAAGACGCTGCCGATAGTGAGCCACGTAAATAAGACAGCCCACAAAACGGCGTATCCTGAAGCGACTGTCAGAAAGCGACTTGAAGATGGTCTGTAAAACATAATTTTATGCAACATTCTGACCAAAGAACCACCATTACATGTTATGTAGACCACAAGGAAGTGTTTTCAATTTAGGAAAATATAATATGACCCCTTTAATGCGCCTTATAATCCGGTGGGCCTTTTGTATTAAAATAGACCTGAATAGACCTGCTCATTGGCAGTGCCCTATGGATCGGAAAATACGGTAATCCTGCAGCTCGAACCCTTGGTCAAGAATTGTATACATGCAAACTTTTAAAAAAGGTGTCCAACAGGCCCTTCTGTGTCACACACAAACACGCACACATCGGTGACCCAGACGGGTGCAGCCGCAAAACTGAGACCCAGGTCTTCAAAAGGAGTCATCTTGTAGTCAGGGTTGTCCCATACTTCAGGCAATGCCGGTGTTTTTAAAGGCAGAATTTCCCTTTAATTACTATTCCATCCCGTTCGATGGGTTCTATGTTTTGAACATGGGCCTTCCATGCAGATCACAAATGAAAAATGTTGTGGTTTGTTTACCACTTGCGGTTCCTATGTTATGCAAATGTACAGAGTGTGCGTTATTGGGTCATATAGCTCGGTATTATCTTATCAGGTGTGCTGTGTTTGTTCGCAATTTGGTCAATTTCTATGTCTCGTGTCAAAAACATTCACGTTGGGCAAGGTCGCTCCTGCAGACGAATGTTTCACAAGCCTTGTAAACAGCTCACAACGTCATCTTGCAGTGGAACTAAACATCCCAGAGCACATTGACAAGATAACCGCAATTCTGTTACACCGAAATATGCTTTGATAATATTGTAGCACAATGCGATGTTTGGCAGGGATCAATGAAGCAGGGAGAATGAGTGACTTATTGCTTCATTGAGTGTGTCATGATGTCCTCTGGCTTGCTTGGGGCCTGATTCACGTGGACACTGCCCTCTGGTGGCAAATTGTCAGTACGGCCGCCAGTGATAAAAGGTCACAAGTATGTGCGAAGGCTTGATAAAAGAATAGGAATTAGATGAACTGAGATAAAACTATTTATTGGGACGATCTGAATATCAGAAACGATGCAGAACGGTCACAAACAGCAAGTCAAAAAAAGAGATGGCTTTCAGAGTCGTAATGAAAAATCACAAGGACATTTGGGCCATAAAATTCCATGGCACTGATAACAAACCTGGAGGAAAAAAAACATTTTATAATCAAGAATTTGTCTAGCTCGTTATCTATGTATCGGTTTGATTCAGCTTGACATGTTCTATGAATTTATATGAAGCTGTGGCTGTGCTAATGGTGCATAAGTACCATAACAAGTCTTGGGTGAAAATGTCTTCAGAACATCGGCGGGAACTGTGTTAACTAACGCTGACGCCGTGCATAAATTATTCATTTGATCAGATCTGATTGTGTCCCACAGCTGTCAAAAGTAGGTCAGTGAATCCAGGGTAGCGGGAGCTGGCTGCTGTCAGAGCACATTCCTTAAATCTGTCAGGGGTAAATTGAGGCACATAAGAGCCTGATGCAATTCGCATACATTCGTAAGACATGTGAAGCTTTGATGATCCCTCATGGAACTGATCACAAAGCATGAACATGCTTCTACAGACATGTCTCTATAGATTTATTTTTGTTTTCACTGATGACAACAAACAGATGTTAGATTCCCAGATTGAACCTTACAGGAAAAGTACAGTTGCAGTATGCAGAGTGTTTTCTGCACAGCGTGTTTGTCCTTAGAAACTTCTCCACTTTCAGTCCAATTTATATTTCGTACTAAATTCCGAGAAAGCCAAAGATTATGCTCTAGGAAACATTACTGACCAATTATATAACAGAGGACACAGAGTCCATTTATTCATGGTACAAAATTCAAATTGTTATTGATTTTATGTTATTCTGAGGATGTTTTGCATTGGAAGACTTCACTTGGGGACAAGTACAAGGTTCAAGGTGTTCAAGGAGGTCACATGCTGGATCACTTTTAACTTTTATCTGATGAAGTATAAAGAATAGTCTGAACCTTCTACAAGCCATAACTTTGGGAACACTTTAATCATTAACTGGTAAGCTAAAGGGAAACTTCCTGAAGGTTAACTTTAGACTTGTTGGGATTTTCCAGATGAGCTGAAGGTTAGGCTGGGTAGCTGTGTTTACATTGACAGGGTTATTAGGACCAAGATCATAAGCCAGGTCAGGTCAAGAAAGTGCAATATACCCAAAGATGACTCTGAAGAGATGACTCTAATGGCAAATTTCTGGAACTTTCCAGGGGAAGTTAACTAGGCTGAGGAATTCGGAAAATATTCAGTCAGACATGTTAGTTTAATAAATTGAATGTTTTTTTAGTTTTTTTTATGAATGACAGTTTTAAAAGTACAAAACCCAAAAGCAGTTAAGTTAGCACTTGTGTAAATCGTAAATAAAAAACAGAATACAAGGATTTGCAAATCCTTTTCAACCTACATTCAATTGGATGCACTGCAAAGACAAGTTACTTAACGTTCAAACTGGGAAACGTTATTTTTTGCAAATATAAGCTCATTTGGAATTTGATGCCTGCAACAGGTTTAAAAAAACTGGCACAAGTGGCAAAAAAGATGGTATGGGGGTGTATTAGTGCCCAAGGCACATATGTGAAGGCACCATTAATCAGAATCAGAAGTACTTTATTAATCCCCAAGGGGAAATTAAAATGCCGAAAGGTACATACAGGTTTTGGAGCAACATATGTTGCCATCCAAGCAACATATTTTTAAATAAGCCCCTGCTTATTTCAGCAAGACATGCCAAGCCGCATTCTGCACGTGTTACAACAGCGTGGCTTCGTAGTAAAAGAGTGCGGGCACTAGACTGGCCTGCCTGTAGTTCAGACCTGTCTCCCATTGAAAATGTGTGGCGCAATTAGGGCTGGGCGATATGGCCTTTTATTAATATCTCGATATTTTTAGGCCATGTCACGATACACGATATATATCTCGATATTTTGCCTTAGCCTTGAATTAACACTTGATGCATATAATCACACCAGTATGATGATTCTATGTGTCTACATTAAAATATTCTTGTTCATACTGCATTAACATATGCTCATTTTAAACTTTCATGCAGACAGGGAAATCACAACTAAGTCAATTGACCAAAACTGTATTTATTAAATAGTTATTAAGCAGTGAAACAAACATTCATATAATTTAAAAACAGAAAGTGCAAGATTGTCAGAGACATTTTAAAACAAGCTATTAGTGCACTTTTGTGCATGATGTCACAAGATATTTCAATAACTGTAAAAAAAAAAAAAAAGAAAAAGAGCTGCATAATAGGAAATCAAATAGTGTAGGTCCTTCGCTATGTGGTAGGTTACTGCGGACGTCATCTCCTTCTGCTGTTGACTATTTTTTTCATACGGTGTTGATCTGGAAATGGTTGCTTTGGCATTTTGTTGGTGTGGCACCGAATGGAGAAGTTGGCATGCAGAGTTTCAAGCACTCTTCATTCTCTAGCGGGTGACTTTTCAAATGATGCTACAAATTAGCATTGCTGCTACTTTTTGCAGCAACGCTTTTGCTGCATACTTTACATATTACTGTTCAACATCTTCTTGCTTGAAGCCAAACCACCGCCAGACGATGGACCCCGTGCAGTTTTTCTTGGGAATTAATTCTTCTTCCTCCATTTGTTACCAGATTCGCACCTTCTTTCTCCCGTATTACCACTCGCACCGCTCCGCTAGCATCACAGCTAACGTTACCCATGCCGCTACCTCTCTGCTCCGCGAGAGCGTATGACGTTGCACGCGCGACAGTATGTGACATATGTAAGAAGGTGCACTTGTTTTATGTCTCTGTGAGAAGGAGAGACAAGAAAGAGTGAGAAAAGCCTTCAGTGTAATGCCCGCAGCTTAAAGCAACTGCGTGAGAACGTATACTTGAATATCACGATAGTAATTTTCTAAATCGCACAGAGACAAAACCCGCGATATATCGAGTATATTCGATATATCGAGTATATTCGATATATCGAGTATATTCAATATATCGAGTATATTCGATATATCGCCCAGTCCTAGGCGCAATATGAAGCCTAAAATACCACAACGGAGACCCCGGACTGTTGGAACAACTTAAGCTGTACATCAAGCAAGAATGGGAAAGAATTGCACCTGAAAAGCTTTAAAAAATTGGTCTCAGTTCCCAAACGATTACGGAGTGTTGTTAAAAGAAAAAAGCCATGTAACACAGTGGTAAAAATGCCCTGTGCCAAATTTTGCAATGTGTTGCTCCCATTAAATTCTAAGTCTATGATTATTTGCAAAAAAAAAACAAGTTTCTCTATTCTAACATTAAATATCTTGTCTTTGCAGTTTATTTAATTGAATGTAAGGTGAAACGGATTTGCAAATCATTGTATTCTGTTTTTATTTACGATTTACACAACGTGCCAACTTCAGTGGTTTTGGGGTTTACATATTGCTACTTTGATTTATGTATTTATTTCTAAAAAATGTAGGGATGTACCGATCCAATATTAATATCGGATATTTGTCCGATATCAGCAAAAAAAAAAAAACATCGGAGATTCTCGGCTAAAGCATATAAAATAGTAGTTTCTTTTGGACATGTTAAAAACAAAGCAAAAGAAAAAATAATGAAAAAAAACGAAATAATCTTGATACCATTACAGTAAGGTATAGAAGTAGAAACAAATATTTCACAATGAAAACAGATCAAAAATCAAAACAATAATGTTTAGGCTTTTTCATATCCAAAGAGGAGTTGGAGGATGTGAAACTTATTTACTAATAACCAGTTTTCTTATCATCATTACTATTATATACAATGATACATTTTCCGGTCTTATTGCAACATATCATCAATAATCTTTTACTCACTTTCCTTTCGCACAATAAGTACAGTACATATGTACAATATACACATACAGTATACAGTCACATGAATACAAGTACTAATTGATAGTCACACCAACCAACCTCAAGTAAATAACTACCCAAATAATTTGAATAATAATAATATTGTAAACACTTTGTGAGTTTTAGAAACCCTCCTTCCTGAACATATTGAAAATTATGTCTTATTGTTTTATTTTTTTTTCAAACAAAATTAAAGTTGGACATTCTTTTGATTACACATTCAAACTGTTCCATAGTTTAACCCCACATATTGAAACACAAAAGCTTCTTTGTGTTGTGCGTATATTCTGAATTTTAAGATTGGAATTAGCCCCTAAATTATAACCTCCTTCCCTTTCAGTGAAAAACTTTTGCACATTTCCACATTTATTTTTTGCTTTATATATAATGTGTACTGTTGGTAGTTCCACGAGATCTTTACATTTCAGTAGTTTTGAATGTAAAAAAAATGTATTTGTGTGATCCCTATATCCTGCCTTATGAATGACCCTTATTGCTGTCTTCTGCAGGGTGATGAGTGGATATACTGTGCTTATAGAATTATGGCCCCAAACTTCTGCACAGTAGGTTAGATATGAAATAATTGCTGAACATTATACAATGCAGAGTGGATTGTAATCTAGAACGTGTTTGGCTTTATGCAATACTGCGATGCTTTGTGACACTTTGGTCTGTGTATGATTAATTCATAAATTCTCCAATATAAGCTCCGACACAAGCAGTACTGCGGCGTGTTTACTTGTGCAAAACTGCACAGCCAGTTAACATCTAAATGTCCAACTGTAAAGACACAAGGTTGGTCTTTTCTTGTATTTTAGTGAGGTAATTTGCGAAAGGTAAATATAGTAGGATATAGGCTACGAGGAGCTAGCAGCTACACAACAGCTAAGCACACAATAACACTAGACATATGTAAAAGTGTCCTTAATTGATTGATATTGCAGTCTACAACACCACATTTGTCGATATAACTAAGTATCAACTAATTATAGTTACATATTATTTACAAACCCCAAATCCAGTGTAGTTAGCACGTTGTGTAAGTCGTAAATTAAAACAGAATACAATGATTTGCTATTGTTTTTCAACCTATATTCAATTGAATGGACTGCAAAGACAAGATACTTAACGTTCGAACTGGAAAACGTTATTTTTTGCAAATATTAGCTCATTTGGAATTTGATGCCTGCAACATGTTTTTCTTTAGTGATGAAGACGACGTGCAGGAAACCCACAATCTCGTGATGTAGGGCTATATAAGTAAACATTGATTGATTGATAATGCGTGTCGTTGGCCATATTTAGACAAATGTATGAGTTTAGAGAAAACAATGGCCAAAACTTAAGTTTGTAGTTGTTTACTCTGTAAACCAAAATCATAACTGCTCTCTTCATCTAAGTAGTGGAACACAAATTTAGGAACACACATTAAGGTGAATTGACTTCATGAAACATTTTACTGCACATAACCATTACCAACTGTTCACAGACAACACACAAGTCATTGTTTTTTTGTCAAGATATAGATAGATGATGTTTTTAGAGAATATGAATAACATAATAGGGGTGGGCCAAAAAAAAGGCACACTAAAATAAATACATACAGTGGGGTGTCCCCAGCTAAATGACAGATAGTTAATAGTTATATTTGCACACTCTCGGTTACATGAACCAATGATATTATATGTGGGCCCATAGATAGAATTGTTAATTATAGCTTTGATGTAGCAAGATACTTTTGCCCGTCAAGATTTTCAATTCGACCCGCCGGGCGTCTTACATAATTTTTTTAGACCTTTACCATCAAAACTGTCGCCGCCATTATGATGTGCTGCGCTGTTTTTAAATTACCGTAAGTTTTGAACTATAAAAAGTAGTTCAATGGTTAAAATATGCACTTTTGGGTGTTATACGAGTTATTACGGTAATCTACGTCACAGCAGCTCTGACGAGGAACAAACCAGAGGGGGTGGGGTTTGTTTTCAGAGCAGCTAGCCAGAAACGCGTGTGTCGAAAACAGATGCGGAAGCACATTTTTACGTGGTAATATGTCATATCGTAAGTGTTTATTACACTTTGCATTAAAATTTTGCAGTTTTTTTTTACATTTTTGTTGTGTTTTGCTTGATTCTAAAAAGTAAACAACTATCGAGGTGCTGGTCTGAGAAGTAAAAGAGGAGCAACGTTCATATGTTATTCAGTGTTTTATTGTTCATAGTTAATATTGTAAATCCCACTTTTTTATTTTAATGTACATTTTGGGTGTCCAATTTAGTAAAAAACTGTAAAATTCTATTCCGTTTTTTTGAGGTGGTCTGTCATCACGTTTTTAGAACTCTATCGGACATTGTGACTTTTGGTATTAGTGTTCCTGAAAAAAACGTACCTAAACACACGCAAATTTTTACAGCTAAATGTGTACATATAATTTATACACGCATAAACATTGGCCGTCCAGACACATTTTTTCTCTCAAATTTTAACTTGTAGCCTAGCTTACTACATTTTCCAAGTAGCTTGCCCATCACTGATCAAACCTTATATAAAATGTCACACTACAAAACAAGACAAATATGTCCTATGATTTGTGCTGATATCGTATCGTATATAGTATTGGAATTAGCTAATACTCAAGGCTCCAATATCACATACTTGCCAACCCTTTCGAATTTTCCGGGAGACTCCTGAATTTCAGCACCTCTCTCGAAAATCTTCCGGGACAACCATTCTCCCGAATTTCTCCCGATTTCCAGCCGGACTTACGCCCCCTCCAGGTCCGTGCAGACCTGAGTGAGGACAGCCTGTCGTCACGTGCGCTTGGCCAACCAAAAAGTAACCACAGAACACTATTGTTCTGTGGTTACTTTTTGGTTGGCCAACGGTTTACGTTGTATTGCGCACCCTGACGGCAAGTGTGGGAGTCGGTTCTGAAGTATGAAGTAAAGAGACGTAACTTCATCACCTCGCCTGGTTATTGACTCCAACCCAGCATATTACACTGCCCATACCTACGCTCCTTCAAAGGCTATGCTACTGGCTGCAAAGCATTGCACTTTCAAATACGACAATGAGTAGAGAGGAGTGTTGTGTGTAAATAAATGAACACTGAAATTGAAGTATTTATTTTACTTATATATATATATATATACACATTATATATATATATACACATTATATATATATATACACACACACACACACACACATATATACATATATATATATATATATATATATATATATATATATATATATACACGCACACACACACACACACACACACACACACATATATGAAATACTTGAATTTCAGTGAATTCTAGCCATAAATATACTCCTCCCCCCTTAACCCCACCTCAACCCTCCCCCCAATCTCCCGAATTTGGAGGTATCAAGGTTGGCAAGTATGCAATATCAGTATAGTATCGGAGTGAACCCCAAATAAAATAGTGTTTCAGCAGTGCAACTGCATGGAACTGCATTAATGTCATTAACCAAGATTATGCAGCAAGATGCTCTTTTCAATATATCATTTATTCTCTTAAAGTAGTGCACCGTGTACTCAGAAACACATAAAAACTAAATATTAAAACACACAGGAATAATAATACATTTATCAACTGAAGATTTGCAAAAATGTAATAACAATTTTGTTTTGCTCAAACATAAAATAGTTTTGATAGGCTCCAGATCAAATGTGACGCTCGTTAGGGAAAGCAGAAAATGGACAGATGGATGAAATAGTAGTGGTTACCTCGTCTCATACACAAAATAACTGAAGTTGCAACCTAAGTGTAAATGTAGAAACGTACATTCAACAGTAAGACTGTTTTCCATCAGTAGCAATTGATGTACTACAACCAGAGTTGTGTACTACCAGTGTATCGACACTAGAGGGCAGTGAAAGTCGACAAAAGGCCCTCTGCTGAGACTATTCAGTTCATCCTCCTCCCGAGGCCGCCAGCGGTCAGACAGCATCAAATCCTCACACTGCTCTGTGAGATATGGCTTTTAATCCCTAAGCTTCTTACTGCAGTCCACTCGTCTTTTAGAAAGCGGGCCCTACAGGTCGGGCAAGGCTTCTAGTTCCAGTGAAGCACAAGCCCTTTGCAGAAAGTCTTTCATCAAGACCAAGAATGTACAAAATAGTGAGCATTAGACGTCGTCTGTGAAGCAGATTCAGGCCATGACTTAAGCCTGGGAAGTAATTATCGCTGTCAGGAAAATGAGCTGGTTTCCCCACCCCCGACTGTCAAGGCAGAATTTTTCACAGCCTCTCTCAGCCTCGTTTTCTTCTCATTTGTTCTCTGCTTTATCTCCCACTCTGTGTCAGCCATCTTTATTGACTTCATATCTGCCACTGTTGGCCCTCTGATTTGCCTCAGCTCACTTTCTATCAGCTTTACTCAACATTTTGGACATTCCTTCAGTGGTGTCGTTCCCCACTTTCACGGAAGTCAAAGAACGCAACATTGCTGCGCCGATTCTGTGCAGTGTTGTTTAAGAACGTATGCAGAGCTTCAGGAATAATTGTTGTTTGGGGTTTAGTGCTCCCCTGCAGGCTTTTAGGATGATGTGGCTACCTTGACAAAAACATGGCTACTGTACTCTGAAGTAATAACTCTGAACAAGAAGTGTCCTGGCTGGTCCAACTACACAACTCCCAGCAGGCAGAAGACATTGACACAACATTGAGAACTTGTTGAATTAGGTCCTATGTTGAGCAACTTTATCCTAATATTGCAACAACATACTTTTTGACGACGTTTAATCAATGTTGGGTTCTAACGTTGATTTGACCATTGAAATGTGGCCATTTCCCAACCGATATTCTACAACACAAATACAACGTTGAAACAACATGCTTTTTGATGACGTTTAACCACTGTTGGGTTGTGACATTGATTTGACCATTGAACTTTGGTCATTTCCCAACTAATATTCTACAACACAACTACAACGTTGAAACATGCTTTTTGACGACGTTTAATCAATGTTGGGCTGTGTCGTTGATTTGACCAATGAATTGTGGGCCTTTCCCAACCAATATTCTACAACACAAATACAATGTTGAAACAACATGCTTTTTGATGATGTTTAATCAATGTTGGGTTCTGACGTTGATTTGACCATGGATTTTTGGTCATTTCCCAACCAATATTCTACAACACGAATACAACGTTGAAACATGCGTTATGACGACATTTAATCAATGTTGAGTTGTGACGTTGATTTGACCAATTAATTTTGGTCATTCCCAACCAATATTCTACAACACAAATACAACCTTGAAACAACATGCTTTTGACGATGTTTAATCAATGTTGGGTTCTAACAGTGATTTAACCATTGAAATTTAGTCATTTCCCCACCAATATTCTACAACACAAATACAACGTTGAAACAACATGCATTTTGACGACGTTTAATCAATGTTGGATTGTGACGTTGATTTGACCATTGAATTTGTCATTTCCCAACCAATATTCTACAACACAAATACAACGTTGAAACAACATGCTTTTTGATGACATTTAATCAATGTTGGGTTCTGATGTTGAAATCAACATCAGAACCCAACATTGAATTTTGGTCATTTCCCAGTCAATATTCTACAAGACAAATACAACATTGAAATAACATGCTTTTTGATGAAGTTGATTTGAGCATTGAATTTTAGTCATTTCCCAACCAATATTCTTCTAGATTACAAATACAATGTTGAAACAACATGCTTTTTGAAAATGTTTAATCAATGTAGGGTTCTAATTTAACCATTGAAATTTGGTAATTTCCCAACCAATATTCTACAACACAAATACAAAGTTGAAACAACATGCATTTTGACGACGTTTAATCAATGTTGGGTTGTGACGTTGATTTGACCATTGAATTTTGGTAATTTCCCAACCAATATTCTACAACACAAATACAACGTTGAAACAACATGCTTTTAGACGATGTTTAATCAATGTTGGGTTCCAACGTTGATTTAACCATTGAAATTTGGACATTTCCCAACCAATATTCTACAACACAAATACAACGTTGAAACAACATGCTTTTTGACGACGTTTAATCAATGTTGGATTGTGACGTTGATTTGACCATTGAATTTTGGTCATTTCCCAACCAATATTCTACTACACAAATACAACATTGAAACAACATGCTTTTTGACCATGTTTAATCAATGTTGGGTTCTTACGTTGATTTAACCATTGAAATTTGGTCATTTCCCAACCAATATTCTACAACATAGATACAACGTTGAAACAACATGCTTTTTGATGACGTTTAATCAATGTTGGGTTCTGACGTTGATTTGACCATTGAATTTTGGTCATTTCCCAACCAATATTCTACAAGACAAATACAACGTTGAAACAACATGCTTTTGGATGACGTTGATTTGACCATTGAATTGGTCATTTCCCAACCAATATTCCACAAGACAAATACAACATTGAAATAACATGCTTTTGTAACGTTGATTTGAATATTGGTCATTTTCCAAATCAATATTCTACAACACAAATACAACATTGAAGCAGCATGCTTTTTGAAGTTTGTTCAATGTCAGGTTTGGTCATTTCCCAAACAACAACGTTGATCCAATGTTAGACACCAACGTCGTCTCAGTTCACAATTACAAACCCCGTTTCCATATGAGTTGGGAAATTGTGTTAGATGTAAATATAAACGGAATACAATGATTTGCAAATCCTTTTCAACCCATATTCAAATGAATGCACTACAAAGACAAGATATTTGATTTTCAAACTCATAAACTTTTTTTTTTTTTTGCAAATAATAATTCACTTAGAATTTCATGGCTGCAACACGTGCCAAAGTAGTTGGGAAAGGGCATGTTCACCACTGTATTACATCACCTTTTCTTTTAACAACACTCAATAAACGATGGGAACTGAGGAAACTAATTGTTGAAGCTTTGAAAGTGGAATTCTTTCCCATTCTTGTTTTATGTAGAGCTTCAGTCGTTCAACAGTCCGGGGTCTCCGCTGTTGTATTTTACGCTTCATAATGCGCCACACATTTTCGATGGGAGACAGGTCTGGACTGCAGGCGGGCTAGGAAAGTAATAATAATAATAATAATAATGGATTAGATTTATATCGCGCTTTTTGTATTGTTAGATACTCAAAGCGCTCACAGAGAAGTGGGAACCCATCATTCATTCACACCTGGTGGTGGTAAGCTACATTTGTAGCCACAGCTGCCCTGGGGTAGACTGACGGAAGCGAGGCTGCCAGTTTGCGCCTACGGCCCCTCCGACCACCACCTACCATTCATTCATCATTCATTTCATCGGTGTGAGCGGCACCGGGGGCAAAAGGTGAAGTGTCCTGCCCAAGGACACAATGGCAGCGATTTTTTGGATGGTAAGAGGCGGGGAGCGAACCTGCAACCCTCAGGTTTCTGCTCTACCCACTACGCCACGCCGTCCCAAAAAGTACTCGCACTCTTTTTTTACGAAGCCACGCTGTTGTAACACGTGCTGAATGTGGCTTGGCATTGTCTTGCTGAAATAAGCAGGGGCGTCCATGAAAAAGACGGCGCTTAGATGGCAGCATATGTTGTTCCAAAACCTGTATGTACCTTTCAGCATTAATGGTGCCTTCACAAATGTGTAAGTTACCCATGCCTTGGGCACTAATGCACCCCCATACCATCACAGATACTGGCTTTTGAACTTTGCGTCGATAACAGTCTGGATGGTTCGCTTCCCCTTTGGTCCGGATGACACAATGTCGAATATTTCCAAAAACAATTTGAAATGTGGACTCGTCAGACCACAGAACATTTTTCCACTTTGCATGAGTCCATCTTAGATGATCTCGGGCCCAGAGAAGCCGGCGGCATTTCTGAATGTTGTTGATAAATGGCTTTCGCTTTGCATAGTAGAGCTTTAACTTGCACTTACAGATGTAGCGACAAACTGTATTTAGTGACAGTGGTTTTCTGTAGTGTTCCTGAGCCCATGTGGTGATATCCTTTAGAGATTGATGTCGGTTTTTGATACAGTGCCGTCTGAGGGATCGAAGGTCACGGTCATTCAATGTTGGTTTCCGGCCATGCCGCTTACGTGGAGTGATTTCTCCAGATTCTCTGAACCTTTTGATGATATTATGGACCGTAGATGTTGAAATCCCTAAATTTCTTGCAATTGC
Organism: Entelurus aequoreus; assembly: GCF_033978785.1. Lineage (NCBI taxonomy): Eukaryota > Metazoa > Chordata > Actinopteri > Syngnathiformes > Syngnathidae > Entelurus > Entelurus aequoreus. Next base: position 23,255,617 of record NC_084734.1, read on the forward strand.
ACTTTGAGAAACGTTGTTCTTAAACTGTTTGACTATTTGCTCACGCAGTTGTGGACAAAGGGGTGTACCTCGCCCCATCCTTTCTTGTGAAAGACTGAGCATTTTTTGGGGAGCTGTTTTTACACCCAATCATGGCACCCACCTGTTCCCAATTAGCCTGCACACCTGTGGGATGTTCCAAATAAATGTTTGATGAGCATTACTCAACTTTATCAGTATTTATTGCAACCTTTCCCAACTTCTTTGTCACGTGTTGCTGGCATCAAATTCTAAAGTTAATGATTATTTGTAAAAAAAAAAATGTTTATCAGTTTGAACATAAAATACGTTGTCTTTGTAGCATATTCAACTGAATATGGGTTGAAAATGATTTGCAAATCATTGTATTCCGTTTATATTTACATCTAACATAATTTCCCAACTCATATGGAAACAGGGTTTGTACAACTGTTTTGCAACGTTGTTGCAACGTCAGTTTTAAAATACATGTACTGTATGTTTAATCAACATTGTATCAGCGTCTTGAGCCTGCTGCGCTACTAATGTAAAAATGGCATCATTGCGATATAGGTGTGGGTGCCAAATGTAGTACTTTTTTTTTTTTTTAAATGTCTGTACTGCCATACATGCTGCACACTGACTACTCTAAAGTGTATCCAAGGTTAATTTCTATATTGTCCCTTAAAAGGATACAGTGTACTCATATACTGTCATAAAAAGTATTGCCGTTTGTTGACTACAAAACATGGACGACAGCGAAGAAAAATTCATTAATTCGTTTTTTAAGCCGGTGGGTTCAAAGCGTAGGAAAAAGTTGTGGCTTATAGTCCAAAAAATAATAGTAATAGGTTACGGCGGGTTTTTGTGTTGCTTTTTTGTGCTGTAAATAATTTTAAAAATATATATTTTTAACTTGATGGAATAAAATGATGGATATTACAAAAACAGTGACTGCTCACACTATGCACATGCCGTTATAAAGACAAAAACAGATGTGAGGGCCTTGGAGGTACAGTACTAATACATGCTTCCTTGTGTCGATATCGACACACACATGCTCTCTGCCTGGACTGCTGGTGCAATTGTGCATAACAACTTTTCATAAAATGGAACAAAAAAAGGATCAATACATCATTGATTATCTATACCGGAAGCAAAAATAAATGAAACCACATGGGACTAAACGCATGCCATTAAGATCTGACAGTTTGGATGTGGATAATCTCTCAGGGTATTTTGACATCACATCCTTTATTTTACAATACAGAATAGCTGTACTTAACCCTTCACAAAGGTGGGTAGTTACGCGTTACTTTTTACTCCGTTACATTTACTTAGGTAACTTTTTGGATAAATTGTACTATGTTTTGCCAATTCAACGTAGGCAGTAGTGATGTTTGATTGTATTTCACCAATCAAACAAACACAAAGTACAGCTGAAATAGGTCAGTATTTTTTAAGTGTATGATAAAATAGAGACCTACTTACTTGTTTAACTAGTATCAGAATGTTCCCAAAAGAAGACGCTTTAAATATGTGACATCACGCCAAACTTCCTAAAACAATTGACTGAAAAAGCGATCTTTTTGTATGTCTCTGATGATCCTAATAACCACAAATACCATTTAAACACATTTAAAAATGACCAACAACCTCAAATAGCAGTAGAAAGTTGTACTTATCTGCTAGATCCGTAGCTTTAAAAGGTACTAGCGCTAGCTAATTAGCATGCAGCATTATCTTCTTTTACTGTATTTACATCAAACATAGCTAAACAAGCTGAAATGACCACAATCGCCCCCTGGTGTACGAGAGGCACACTGCATATGGCCATCAGTCACATAAGAGATAAGAGCATGGAAACTACCACTTCACATATAGCTGTGAAAATAGAAGGAATCAGAATAATTTAGTGCATAGAAACGTACTGACTGTAAAAGGTGACATGACGTCAGACAAGGCAGCAAAAAAAATCTTCAATGATTACTTTCAAACGAGTAAAAAGAATATTAATATCATGTGCTGTCATGTGTGTCAGTAGAAATGTTCACATTTCAGCTTACAAGAATTTTACTTTTAACTACAGAAAACATGTTCAAATAAAGCTTACATGAATGTTATGTTTCACACACACACACACACACACACACACACACACACACACACACACACACACACACACACACACACACAACCTACAATAGTAGTCTAAGAACCATTCAAAAATAACTACCAAATAAATCAGAAGTCACTCACAAATTACACAATACTTGAGTAGTTTCTTCACAGAATACTTGCTCTTTCTCAAGTAATCATTTTGATGACTACTTTTTACTTGAGTCATAATGTTCTAAAGCAGGGGTGTCAAAACACATGGCCCGAGGGCCGGATCAGGTTATATCCGGTCCCCGGGATGAGTTTGCCAAGTATAAAAATTAACCTGAAATTTTTGAATGAAAGAAACAGTTGTTCTAAATGTGTCCACTGGATGTCGCAATAGCAATTATTTTTGTCTTTGTAGATGATGCTACATATGTACAAAATAAACTACATGTTAGTACATCAGTCGAGGAAAATCAAACTATAATATCCTGTAATTTGATTTTGATATAATGTTTCTATCTTGATAGATTGAAAATTAACACCAATGAGTTGACTGATGAACATTATCACATAATTTATTCAGAAAATATAAATAACGACAAATAAAGTATATATACTGTTAACCGCAACAGGTAATTGTAAGAAAACAAAAAACACATTATGATTTGTACCATTTCAGAATGTGCTTGTTCTATTTTTAAACAAAGAAAACAATCTGAAGTTGTCTTTATTTTTAAGTTATCGTGCCTTGATTTCACCAGTCCAGCCCACTTGGGAGTAGATTTTTCTCCATGTGGCCCCCCGATCTAAAATATGTTTTACATCCCTGCTCTAAAGTAAAAGTACTCTTACTTAAGTACAATTTTCAGGTACTCTACCCACCTCTGACGCTTCATAGGACATTTATTGAAATCGACGTAAAAAAATTTTAAGAGTATATTTTATTGTTTGCGGCATGTGAGTATGTGAACCCTTTCAGCTTTCGACCAAATGTTAATTTGGTACCGTAGCTATGCGGAGACCTAAATGGAATCAAAAGCGTCGGCAGCATGAGCAGAATACCAAGCTCAATAGTCTTCCAATGCATGGTTTTCGAAGTGCATCTATTTTTGGGTGCTTACAGCATGGTCCCAACAGCAGCCCAGCGGAAGAACGGCCGTGTTTATTTCCAACTTTCCTGTGTTGTGGTGACGACTGAGGCCTGTAAAAATGGAGTCAAAGACAACACAAGCTGGGGAAGGTTGCACTTTATCCCGTGTTGGATTGCTCGGCGACTGATTGACTGCTGCTGAAAAAATGCTTTGCAAAGGTTTGTTTGTTCCTGCAGCTGGAGCACTCACCATTTGTGTGGGGCCAGTCTGAGAGGAGTTTGTCATTTCAATGGGTATGAGCAGGGGCGCCGAAAAGGGGGGGTAAAGGAGACGGATTCTAGGGGCCCATGATGGAGGGGGGCCCAGAGAGGCCCCTCCCTAATGATGATGAAATTATAATACAGGGGGCCCTGTAAAGATTATTTTCATGGGGCCCAAAATCCCTAGCGGAGCCCCTGGGTATGAGACTTTTTGTCACAATAGTACACAGTAAAAGTATGCACTTTTTTACTCACTGACAAGTTCTTCAGGTTTTTTCACAGCCGTGCCCAAACTTAAAAGGGTCAGTTGGACTCAAGAAGGACACAAAGGGACAACTCAATCCTCTTTCCTTGTGATTTATTGATGTTTGATTTGAAGCAATAAAATAAAGTGGGTTATCGGTGTAAATGAATGGATGAACAGAATGAATAGTCAAATAGGTTGATAACCTTAACCAAACAGAAAAAAAAAAAGTATTTCATAAACATACATCATAATACATGCTTTGCTTTCCTTTAAATCAATCCAACCAAAATTAATTTCCACAGATTGGGCCTAGGTTTAAGAATAAACTTAAACATTTGCAACAATATGAATGAAATTAAATTTAAACAATCAATCCTAATTATAAGAAAAAACATAATCACTGATAACTAGTGATGGGTCCGGCAACACCGATGCATCGGTGCATGCGTCAAGCTCATAGAGCAAAACCCTGTGTCGGTGCGCATACCGCTTTTAGAAAGTCACGTGACCAATCATGAGCTGTTTTGGTCACGTGTCCGATACACGAACTGTGTCGCACTGACGCCTCCTCTGTGCCCTGTGAGCGGGTCTTTTCTACAGCCGGAGAAATAATCAATCAATCAATCAATCAATGTTTATTTATATAGCCCTAAATCACAAGTGTCTCAAATAACTAAGAAGAGAAATCGTCTAAAATTGAATACGTTGGAAAAATTATTTTTTTAATAAAAATGTGTAAAAAAATAAAAATAAATTCCCAGTCCACAAGCATCCTCATTCACAACACGTTCTCTTAGATTTCCATGTTATGATACATGTTCACATTATTTATTGACTGTATCTATCTAAAAAAGATTAAAATATGTTTTTATTTAAATGAAGATATGAAATAATCCTAAATGAAATACAATGACTTGGTTTATATTATTGTATATATTAAGTCATAAAATCAGTGTCAGTTGAGTCGGTCCATAGGTTGCCTGTAGGGATTTTTAATGTCCAGCAGATGTCAGTATTTAGTGACACAGTATTGACACAGTATCAATACAGTTTTGCAATGTGTCGAAACACTTCATGACGCTTTATCAACCCATCATTACTGATAACTTTTTAAATTTACTTTCAGTCAACTTAAACCATTTTGTAAACATCAGTGAAATTATCTTCTTTAAACATTCTCCGCAGTGACATTATCTTCTTTAAACATTCTCCTCAGTACAAAACAAGCAAACAAGCACGTATTTCCCTTGGTTTCCTCACCAGTTGCATCTTCTGAGTCCACGCAGGAGCCGTCTTCCTTCCTCTTAGCAGCATGTCAAAAAGGAGTGACTGACTGAAGCTCAAACATTTTGAGCATGTGCTCTGAGCAGGTGAACAGGTGAATTCAATCAAACCAATCTGTTGGAAGCAGGTGGAGATGTTCAGCCCTCAGCTCTCACTGTTGCCCCTTCAGGCCTGGAGTGTGCTCTATAAATCAGTGGTGTTTGTGCTGCTCTGTACTTTGACTTGACACTCACATTTCAGTAGCTATTTTGCGATCCTCTCAGGGGACAATAATAGAACTTGAAACTTTAAAAAGGTAAAGGTACAAAACTCAAAACCAGTGAAGTTGGCAAGTTGTGTAAACTGTAAATAAAAACAGAATACAATGATTTGCAAATCATTTTCAACCTATATTTAATTGAATACACAGTGTTACTGTTCAAACTGTGTGTTAATAATACAATGGCCTATTATACGTATTAAATAAAACCTCTGCCTTGTTTGTAATTAATTCGTAGGCCTACTATGCTACTGTATTTTAATGTTGGTCATTATTGTGGTACTTGGAAGGCCAAGTTTTTTCTGCGGTGGTATTTGGTAAAAAAGATTGACAACCACTGATTGAGACAATATTGCCTTGTGTTGAGTCATTTTCAGCGGACAGTAAATCTATACAGCAATCCCTCGTTTCAGACGGCGATAAATGCATTTCTGTGATGTAGGAATCAATAATTGTAAATCAAATATTTTCAAAGAGCATAAAAGACTGTTTACTACCTTCTAAATACATTTTTGGGGCTGAGCCCATCCGTGGCCGTGATACTGAACAGCTTAATATGATTGGTTTGGTCTCATCTACTGGCCAATACTACTATGGGTTTATATTTTTACTTCATTCAGCCATGTATATCCTTGAAAATGCCTAATTTAGGGCAAATATGTTTTATAATATGCTTTAAAAACATATTTAAAAAAATCAGCGATGTGGTGAAACCGCGAGGGACAGCAGTACACTGACTACTCTAAAGTGTATCCAAGGTTAATTTCTATATTTGCCCTTGAAAGGATACGGTATACTCATGTACTGTCATAAAAAGTATTGCTGAAACAAGAGAGGTGTACTCGTTTTTGTGAAACTCTGTATCGGTAGGAATATCCTTCAAAGGGTTTTTGGTCTGTGTGACAGCAATAATTTAGTCAGTGTGCATGCACAACAAGCTCGACACTGCCAGGTCACGCCGCATGATGCAGAAAACAGTTTTAAGCCTTTCCCTCTGATGTATGTCCAACAAAGCGGCGTGATGTTCTTCACCGCGACGCAGACCGGCGGTTGTGGTTTGCCACAGCAACACAAACACAATGTTGTCCTGTTCTTTTGGTTCATTGTCGACTCCAGTTGGTGCTTAGAGAACAATTGTCCTAGTAAATTACACTAAATGTACTTATGACAATTGATTATCAACAAGAGGTTAACATCTCCTGCATTTGAGTAAATGACAGTTGGTCTTCATTATGTTTGCTTGTTGCAAAAAATGGATGACTAAATCAGATCAGTAGAAGAATCCAGTAGTTTCAAGGAACATTTGACCTACCATGTTTCATATACTTGTCAAAATGTCTTGTAATTAGACGAATATTTTCAAGAAATGTTTTGCATGATTTACATGGGATTTCGTAAATTACATTGCATTTCTTATATTGTTCTATTTTGTCTTTTGGATGTACAAACCCCAAAACCAGTGAAGTTGGCACGTTTTGTAAATCGTAAATAAAAACAGAATACAATGATTTGCAAATAAATTTCAACCTATATTCAATGGAATGGACTGGAAAGACAAGATACTTAACGTTCGAACTGGAAATATTTGTTATTTTTTGCAAATATTAGCTCATTTGGAATTTGATGCCTGCAACATGTTTAAAAAAAGCTGGCACAAGTGGCAAAAAAGACTGATAAAGTTTAGGAATTCTCATCAAACACTTATTTGAAAAATCCCACGGGTGAACAGGCTAATTGGGAACAGGTGGGTGCCATGATTGGATATAAAAGTAGCTTCCATGAAATGCTCAGTCATTCACAAACAAGGATGGGGCGAGGGTCACCACTTTGTAAACAAATGCCTGAGCAAATTGTTTAAGAACAACATTTCTCAACCAGCTATTGCAAGGAATTTAGGGATTTCACCATCTACGGTCCGTAATATCATCAAAAGGTTCAGAGAATCTGGTGAAATCACTGCACGTAAGCAGCAAGGCTGAAAACCAACATTGAATGCCCGTGACCTTCAATCCCTGAGGCGGTACTGCATCAAAAAACGACATCAGTATGTGAAGGATATCACCACATGGGCTCAGGAACACTTCAGAAAACCACTGTCAGTAACTACAGTTTGCCGCTACATCTGTAAGTGCAAGTTAAAACTCTACTATGCAAAGCCAAAGCCATTTATCAACAACACCCAGAAACGCCGTCGGCTTAGCTGGGCTCGAGCACATCTAAGATGGACCGATGCAAAGTGCAAAAGTGTTCTGTGGTCTGACGAGTCCACATTTCAAATATTTTTTGGAAACTGTGGACGTCGCAAAGTTCAAAAGCCAGCATCTGTGATGGTATGGGGGTGTATTAGTGCCCAAGGCATGATTAACTTACACATCTGTGAAGGCACCATTAATGCTGAAAGGTACATACAGGTTTTGGAGCATAATAAGTTGCCATCAAAGCAACGTTATCATGGATACCCTGCTTATTTCAGCAAGACTATGCCAAGCCACGTCTTACAACAGCGTGGCTTCATAGTAAAATACTGCGGGAGCTAGACTGGCCTGCCTGTAGTCCAGACCTGTCTCCCATTGAAAATGTGTGCCGCATTATGAAGCGTAAAATACGACAACGGAGACCCCCGGACTGTTGGACAACTTAAACAACATCAAGCAAGAATGGGAAAAAATTCCACCTGAAAAGTTTTAAAAAATAGTCTCCTCACTTCCCAAACGTTTACTGAGTGTTGTTAAAAGGAAAGGCCATGTAACACAGTGGTAAAAATGCCCCTGTGCCAACTTTTTTGCAATGTGTTGCTACCATTATATTCTAAGTTCATGATTATTTGCAAAAAAAAAATAAGTTTCTCAGTTCAACATTAAATATGTTGTTTTTGCAGTCTATTCAATTGAATATAAAGTGAAAAGGATTTGCAAAACCATTGTATTCTGTTTTTATTTACCATTTACACAACGTGCCAACTTCACTGGTTTTGGGTTTTGTAAATGTTTGGAAATCATTTATTTTAAACAAAAACAGTTTTATATAGAAATGTATTGAAGCTGTTTATCTATTTCATGGAGAAATGTAGTTAATCATAGAACTGGCACCCAATGTTATTCAAATAGTATTGATTTTAAATCGAGAATCGTTTTGATTGGAGCATTGATTTTGAATGGAATCGTTACCCCCAAGAATCAAATCGAATCATGTGGTGCACAAAGATTCACAGCCCTATTAGTATTCACACTGTTATATGCAATTTTTGAAGGTTACATTTTAACATCAATGTTGAATGAACTTGTTTTGTGTTCAAATAAATGTCAAGTTTTTTGTTGTTTTATTTTGACTTCAAAATGGTTCAAGTAAGTGCAGTCAAACGTTTATAGTGCAAAGTTTTTGTTGCTATGCGAACCCTTTTAACTTATTTCACCCTATGGTCCAGTCATTCTCAAACTGTGGTACGCGGGCTCCATCTAGTGGTACGCCAAAGAATCACCTCAAAAAATATTAAAACACAGTGTTACTGTTCGAACTGTGTGTAATGTTACAGTGGTCCAAAATATACTTGTGAAATAACACTTATGCCTTGTTTTGAATGGAGATTTAGGCCTACAGTGCTACTCCGTCAGTCTACCCCAGGGCAGCTGTGGCTACGAAAGTAGCTTACCACCACCAGGTGTGAATGAATGATGGGTTTTTAACATGTAAAGCGACTTTGGGTACTTAGAAAAGCGCTATATAAATCCCAGGTATTATTATTATTATTATTACTGTATTTTAAAGTTGATCATTGTGGTGGTACTTGGAGAGCCAAGTGCTGCTATGGTCAAGCCATTCTATTGTTTTCTCACTATATAAACAGAATTGTTTATTATATTTTATTTCATTTTATTTTTTCCTCTTTTCTATTGCATTTGAGAGTGTTCTTTCTTCTTGTAACTGAGCTATTGGAATCAAACAATTTCCCTGAGGGGTTCAGTAAAGTTTAAGTTCTTAGTGCTCTTGCAGTTTTCAACTGCTTACAATAAAAAACGGTCAACTTGTGCAGATTGAAGAGTCATTCCCTGATTTATTTTTTTCTGCTTTACTCTGTTCATGGCTCAATGCATTTGTACCACCCCTCTTTATTTTCTGTGGCATGTTCACCAGACAACGTACAGTCAGGACTCATTGGTTTGAGCAGCGAGGAACATTCCCCTCTTGACGGCGTTAAAATGAGCTCATGGATCGGAGGCAGAGTGCAGAGCTGATAAAAACAACTTAAGAGTTTATGTTAATGGTTGGTCTCCGAAAACCTTCCGCTGTCACGTTTTACAAGTAAACCTCCCAAAGATAGCCCCGTTTTCCCCGAGTGCGAGCTTATAACACCGGTCGAGTATCTCAGTCACGCCTTGCTACATTCCCCAATCCCCTCTTCTCCAGTAGCACTTCTATCTGGACGTATTGATATCCCATAATCTCTCTCTAGATCCCTGGAAATGAGAGTACGGAACAACCGAGGCTTCTCTGGCTGACACGCAGAAGGAATCAATCAATCACACATCAACTGAGGTGCATTGGGGTGAGAGAATTCAAGTCCTCGCTAACTTACTAACTGGGACAATCCATGGAATGGAGGCTTATTATTAATGTACAAAACCCAAAACCAGTGAAGTTGGCACGTTGTGTAAATCATAAATAAAAACAGAATACAATGGTTTGCAAATCATTTTCAACTTATATTCCATTGAATAGACTGCAAAAACAAGATATTTAATGTTCGAATTGAGAAACAGAATTTTTTTTTGCAAATAATCATTACCTTAGAATTTAATGGCAGCAACACATTGCAACATTTGGCACAGGGGCATTTTTACCACTGTGTTACATGGCCTTTCCTTTTAACAACACTCATTAAACGTTTGGGAACTGAGGAGAACAATTGTTGAAGCTTTTCAGTTGGAATTATTTCCCATTCTTGCTTGATGTAAGGTTAAGTTGTTCAACAGTCTGGGGTCTCCGTTGTCGTATTTTACGCTTCATAATGCGCAACACATTTTCAATGGGAGACAGGTCTGGACTACAGGCAGGCCAGCCTAGTACCCGCACTCTTTTATTACGAAGCCATGCTGTTGTAACACGTGCAGAATGTGGCTTGGCATTGTCTTGCTGAAATTAGCAGGGGCGTCCATGAAAAAGACGTTGCTTGGATGGCAACATATGTTGCTCCAAAATCTGTATGTACCAGTACCCTTCAGCATTAATGGTGCCTTCACAGATGTGTAAGTTACCCATGCCTTGGGCACTAATACACCCCCTTAACATCAACAAATGGTGGCTTTTGAACTTTGCGCCTAGAACAGTCTGGATGGTTCTTTTCCTCTTTGGTCCGGAGGACACGACATCCACAGTTTCCAAAAACTATTTGATATGTGGACTCGTCAGACCACAGAACACTTTTCCACTTTGCATCAGTCCATTTTAGTTGAGCTTGGGCCCAGCGAAGCCATTGGCGTTTCAGGGTGTTGTTGATAAATTACTTTCGCTTTGTATAGTATAGTTTTAACTTGCACTTACAGATGTAGCGACAAACTGTTGTTACTGACAGTGGTTTTCTGAAGTGTTCCTGAGCCCATGTGGTGATATCCTTTACACACGGATGTCGCTTTTTGATGCAGTAAAGAGAGGCGATCATAAAACCTTTGAAACACACAAAAACAATTAAGGGGACAAAAATATGAATATTGGCATCGAAAACACCCACCAAAAAATATTGTATTTTTTTCATCATTTGTATTTATTTGTTGCCAAAACTCGTTTTGCTGCCAATAACAATAAAAACTGCACTTTTTTAAATTTATTTTGCCTATAAATCAATTTGAGAGAAAAAGAAGAACACAAGTTTGTTTTTTGGTTTTTTTGCAATCTAAAATATAAAAATCGTCTCGTTTTTGGTGGCTAGCAATGCAGCTAATGTGAGCAATTAGCGCTGCCTCTAAGTAACTTTAAAATGCATTCAAAAACCATCAACAATACCTAATTTACGTGTATCATGATCAATATTTAAAGTGTGACTCACTCGATAGACAAATGTCTATTTGGTCCAGCTAGCCGGGGTCGTTTTTTTTCCGGTTTATTTGGGTAAGCGATCCATTTATATCGAAATAGCTTGGCTCCAAGTTCCACATTTATAGGGTCGTCAATTTCACCTCACTCTTTCTGCTTCCGTCCGCTCCAACATCTTATCCTTCCTTGGGGCTCGCTTCTATGGTCTTATGCTGCTGTTGAGAGCCATATGGGATCAAGTTGGTAGCTTGTGGATTTTCAAAGTTGACCTACCTCTCGGCTCAGTGCCACAACCTTCTACCATACTCTCCCTAACTCAAAGACAAAGCAGAAGCAACTCAAATTCTTTCTTCTTTATGTTACGGTGGGTGACAAACAAAGGTATCAGCCGCTCAAGCTAGCTAGTAGCTAGTAACTGGCTACTCACTGGTGGTCAGCGTAGCAGTGCAATCTACGCGAAGTGTCACAACACCAGAAAAGTAGTTCCTCAGTGTTAGCTCTTACAATAGCATTGTTGCTACAGCTTAGTTATTACTGTCAGGGTATGTAAACGGACCATTGTTGCCATTTTTAAAGCGCTTTATAGGCGGAATAAATGAACCCCATAATTTCGCATTGTTAGCCGCCTCGTACTAGCAGTTTTTCACTATTTAAAGCGACTTGTGTTCTTGTCTCACGTAAGGATTTTTGGAATGATGGGCAAAATTCCCCCCAAAAAGTGCAGTTCCCCTTTGAAAAGGAGTGACAAGGATAATTCCCTGCAGATACTTTATTTTCATGCAGCACTTGGTAGCACCCTTCATGTTTGGACTCTTAACTTAAATGAGAAATACATACAGTACATATTTACACACTCAAAGCTCGTATATCCACGCACACATTCATTACACAAACATACACGTACACATACTGTACATATACATTCACTGTACAAACATACATATACACATACTGTACATATACACTCACTGTACAAACACATAAACACATACTGTACATATACATTCACTGTACAAACACACATACTGTATACACATACTGTACATATACATTCACTGTACAAACACACATATACACATACTGTACATACACATTCACTGTACAAACACACATATACACATACTGTACATATACAAATACTGTACATATACATTCACTGTACAAACACACATATACACATACTGTACATATACAAGTACATATGCACACATACACTCATGCACATAATCACGTTTCATCAAACATATATTAATGGGGTTGTCCTAGGGTAAACTGGGTATAACACATGGCACACTGACAAAGCTTAACCTATTGTTACTATAACAATCTACAAGGTTAATGTAGGTTGCTTCTCTTTCTTCCCCTCCATTTTTCTGCATTCTTTCGTATCTCAAGTTATCATTACGTATATGTATTGTTGCATTTGAACAACTGTATTGTTGATAATAAAGGTAAAGTATTGATATTGTTCATTATCAATAGCGCTATTTCTATTGGTATTCGTATTGCTCCATTTTTAGTGTAATAATGCTCATTGTCATTTCTGTATTATTTTTTATTTTCGCTAACTGCTTATTTGCTATTACTTTTACCATCATATTTGTACATGTCGTATTTGCTGATGTTGCTCTATTGTTGTTGTTGTTGTTGTTGTTGTTGTGTTTGCTGTTGTTGTTTTTGTCTCTCTGTCTAATCCCCCTCTTGTCCCCACAATTCCCCCCTCTGTCTTCCTTTTTTTCTCTTTCTATCCCCTCCTGCTCCGGCCCGGCTGCACCAAATGATAATATAAATACATTTAATAAAGTCAAATACAAATAAGGCAACAAGAGAAGTATCCTACATTTCTCTTTTGTAAGTAAATCTGAACAGCCGATATGGGCATCTACATCTACTATAAGATTTGCCTGAGAAGCTGGACAGGACAAAAAAAAAAAAAAAAAAAATTAAATGAGAAACTGCCTTTTTTGTCAGTTTTTGTTTCAGAGATACTCCAAAAAGGGGGGAAATGCAATATTTGTCTTCCTTTAAATAGACAGCTTAAAAAACAAACCACCAGCTGGTGTGCAGGTGGTTCAATATGCCCATGAATCCACTAGTGTACCCAACACTCGTATGGAAACATCCGATCCTCCCATTTTACATCTCCAGCTATTTGATTGCCTCTTATATTTCATTTTGCGCTGTCTCAGTTTGTGCTGGAACTCCTATGATCACTTATATGCATGTATTTGATGTAAGCAGGGTTTTTGCAGGTATCAGCAAATCTAATTGAATTCCTCTTTAATGCAACTTTTTTTTAAAATATGCCCATGTCCTACTGCCGATCATTATAATATATAATGTAGTTAAAAGCATACAATTATCTGTTTCGACGCAATTGTAAGCGTTTGACAAAAAAACATTGAAAAGTTCATCGATAAGCACTGATGGAATCATATTATTTAATAATAACATTGCAAGTAACCCTTTCAAACGCAATAAACATTGTTTTCATGTTTTTACAATTGTCATTGGAAGGTGGATAACTTAATTCTCCTAAATAGGTAAACAAACATAAACAATTAAATGGAGTCTCAATCTCTTGTACTTCAATAAATATTGAACATCTTAAAGTGCGTTTTTTGGAAAAAGTGGGTCGGGTGGTTTGTTTTGTTGTCTTTTTTGTTGCGATGCATTTGAATGAACTTGTTAATGCCTTTGGGCATTGGGTTTATTGCTTTTTAATGCAATTCAAGGCCTTGATTTTCGCAAAATCCATTTAACGACCTGTGGAAACCCTAGTAAGATTTAATAAAGACTTAAATGTCAAGGTTTTTTCCACAGAAAGCTGCTGTTTCCCAAGGTGCAAACTGGGGCTACGAGATATTTATAAAACAGGTGAAAATGCTGAAAAAAAACTGTGGAAGATTTGCACACAGTCATATTATAAATGGTGATCCAATTGATTTACCAATATGCGTATGTATATGTTATTGTAGTTGCCGACTTCAATGATTACCTCTCAAAATACCATAATTTATGTCACCACATGACCATTGCTCGAGAAATACCACACAGAAACACATTTACGCGACCACTGGCCATTGGATCACCTCAACAGTGTACAAAACGGGTTATTTTCTGACACATTTAAAAATCAATAATCCCGCATCAGCACTTAAAACATATCTTAAGTCAGACCTGGGCATTCTGCGGCCCGCGGGCCGCATCCGGCCCTTTGTGCGTCCCTGTCCGGCCCACGTGAGGCCAATCATAAATTACAAAATACATTTTAAAAAGTATCTATGTCGAGTGTGCAATACAATGGTGCTGCTTTTGTTTTGAAAAGCATTATTTGTATTACTTCCATGTGGACGTATGCTTGTGCGCGATTGTGAGTGAATGTGAACAGCGGCAATCACAAATTACAAAATAAATTTTAAAAAACATCTATGTCGTGCGTGCAATACAACTGTGCTGCTTTTATTTTGAAAAGTGTTATTTATGGGCGTATGTCCGTGTGAGTGAAGGTGCACAGCGACAAGTGATGCCCGGTTATCCCAGAGACGCTAAAAGGAGAAAAGTTGATGACGAATGCCATGTTTTCAACAAGACATGGACTGCCAAGTATTTCTTCACAGAAATTAAAGGTAAAGCCGTGTGCTTAATTTGTGGTACACAGGTTGCTGTGTTTAAAGAATATAATTTGAATCGGCACTACACGACGAAGCACAAGGAAAAATACCTGAATCTGTCTGATGAAGTGCGCGCAAGGGAGGCAGATGCGTTGATGGTAAAACTGCAAACCCAACAAGGACTTTTTGCCAAATTTCACACCCCCAGATATGCAGCCGTCAGGACAGAAAAAGTAAGGTGTTTTCTGACGGAGAGTTTATTAAGGAGTGCTTATTGGACTCTGTTGCGCTGATATGCCCGGAGAAGAGGGGTGCATTTGAGAATGTATCACTCTCCCGACGCACCGTAACGAGGCAGGTTGAGACCATCGCTGGAAACTTGGAGCTTCAGCTGAAGAACAGAACAGCCGACTTTGACTATTTTTCGCTGGCTTTGGATGAGAGCTGCGATGTACGTGACACCGCCCAGCTGCTCATCTTCTTACGTGGGATAACTGCAGGCTTTCAAATCACTGAGGAGCTGGCAGCCATGCAGTCAATTAAAGAGACAACCACAGGTAATGACTTGTTTCCATAGGTAAATGCGTGTTTGGACATGTTAGGACTGAAATGGGACAAGCTGGCAGGTGTGACAACAGATGGTTGTCCAAATCTGACGGGGAAAAATGTTGGACTTTTAAAAAGGATGCAGGATAAAGTGACAGAAATTGACATTTTTGCATTGTATTATACATCAGGAAGTGTTGTGTAAGACAGTGTTGAAAATAAAACCATTAAAAGCAATCTGCTTTTGTATAAATTTAAGTTAGGTTAAATGAAATTATTATTATTATTATTATTATTATTATTATTTATCTTACGGTATATCAAAAATAATTTGAGCAAAATTTTATTGAAATATTTTCGGTGTGGCCCTCCAGCAGTGCTCGGGTTGCTCATGCTGCCCCCGGTAAAAAATAATTGCCCACCCCTGTCTTAAGTGGTATTGTCAAAATTAAAATTCCAAAAAACATACTAAACGTGAAAAAATAAAGAAATAAAATATTTGAACTCACAATTTGTAGAACCCAGTCGACGCCGTATAAGCCAGTGCACAGCTCGTTGTTGGTTGATTCAAGTGGCAGGCATTTCACCATTTCATCGCCAGGACAGCTGAGCCAGCTTCCGGGGTTGGCCGACATCGTCTCACAAGATGTGGTTTCTCTTTAAATATCCTTCTTGAAAATGGCCTTGCAATATATATTGTCATGATCCGTTACCCGGATCATGGCATGATGTATGTTTTTGGTAATGTTTCTGTGTTAGTCTGTTTCCTGGGAGCACCCTCTTTCCCTGTTTACTGTTGGTTTCCATGGGCACTGATTCTCCTCACCTGTCTTAGTTTAGCAATTAGTGTTCTCGCCAGGTGTTTTTATGTCATGATCCGTTACCCGGATCATGGCATGATGTATGTTTTTGGTAATGTTTCTGTGTTAGTCTGTTTCCTGGGAGCACCCTCTTTCCCTGTTTACTGTTGGTTTCCATGGGCACTGATTCTCCTCACCTGTCTTAGTTTAGCAATTAGTGTTCTCGCCAGGTGTTTTGGTTAATCACTCCCCTTTATAGTGTGCGGTCACCCAGCAGTAGTTGCTGGGTCAATGTTTGCTGTAGGCAACATTTACGTCTCATGTTTTTTTTTCTCATCGCTGTAGCAAAGTCTAGCTTTCCTCGTTTTTTCACCTTTGGTGACATTTTGGTTTTGTTCTGCTCCACGCTTGCTAGCGTCCTCAGTTTTGTATTTTTGTCTTGCCTTTAATTTATTAAAATAATACTTCATCTTAACTCCACGACACTCCTGCTTGTCTCCTGCCTTGGAAGGAACACAACAATCGCAGCCATGCGTCGAAGACGTAACAGATTGACCCAGCCAGACGAAGTGTTCCTGTCCAACATGGACAAGCAAGACATCCTCCGGGAGCTCAGAGCGGACGCCCAGCCATGGGAGAGCGAAGACGAAGCGGAGCTGTCCGAAGAAGACCTTCCGGCCGGCGCTCTGGTGGCATGGGGGCAGCTGATGGCGAAGTTGACGGAAGCAGAGACCCGCTTCCTCCCCCACTCTCAAGCCACCCGGACATCGTCCACGCCACCCGGTAAGCGAAGGCTCGGGCAGTGGGCAGGCACAGAGGCACATGCGTATGAGGGTTGCGAAATGGACACTTTTCCCCCAACGTTGTCTGCCAGGCTCTTCCCGTGCGGCTTCTCCTCCCCTCAGACACCACCTGCTGGCAATTGTCCAGAAAGACGCCAGCGGCGCTCACGCACAAGGCCAGCTCCCAGGCTTCCTAGAGCCCACCCGCCCGTGCCCTCTGCTCCCGCCGAACCCGCACAAGCGCTCCCCCCACCAGCTCCATCTAGCATCTGGAATCTGCTTCCTGAGGGGGGGGCCAGTGCTGGTAGCGTGTCAGCGGGGCAAGCAGACCTCATTCCACTGAGGTTGCTGCCTGCCTCTCCTCCAGCGGGGGAGCTGTCTGCTTCGGCCCTACTTCCTGCTCCTCTGGCTCCTCCCACGCCTGCCACGCTGACGCCACCATCAACGCTGGTGGTCCTGCAAACACCATCCTCTCCACCTCCTGCTCCAGCTCTGCAAAGCACACGAGACCCTGCAGAGACCGACCCAGTAAAAAGGGCATTGAACCAACAGGAAAAACAACTTGGACAACAGGAGGAACAGTTTGGCGTTCTTGGGGCTTGCGTCAACGCCATGGCGGAACGCCAAGATGCTCGCCTTGATGCTTTGGAGAGACAGCTGGGAAGTATACTCACCGCGCTGCAGGTGATGATTCCCCCTACGGCCCACCTAGCAGTCCAGCTGAGACCTCCGCCCACGCCGGCAGACGAGCCGCCTGCTCCGCCTCTGGCTCCGCCCACGCCGGCAGACGAGCCGCCTGCTCCGCCTGCTCCGCCTCTGGCTCCGCCCACGCCGGCAGACGAGCCGCCTGCTCCGCCCACGCCGGCAGACAAGCCGCCTGCTCCGCCCACGCCGGCAGACGAGCCGCCTGCTCCGCCTATGGCTCCGCCCACGCCGGCAGACGAGCCGCCTGCTCTGCCTATGGCTCCGCCCACGCCGGCAGACGAGCCGCCTGCTCCGCCTCTGGCTCCGCCCACGCCGGCAGACGAGCCGCCTGCTCCGCCCACGCCGGCAGACAAGCCGCCTGCTCCGCCCACGCCGACAGACGAGCCGCCTGCTCCGCCTGCTCCGCCTGCTCCGCCTCTGGCTCCGCCCACGCCGGCAGACGAGCCGCCTGCTCCGCCTCTGGCTCCGCCCACGCCGGCAGACGAGCCGCCTGCTCCGCCCACGCCGGCAGACAAGCCGCCTGCTCCGCCCACGCCGGCAGACGAGCCGCCTGCTCCGCCTATGGCTCCGCCCACGCCGGCAGACGAGCCGCCTGCTCCGCCTATGGCTCCGCCCACGCCGGCAGACGAGCCGCCTGCTCCGCCTATGGCTCCGCCCACGCCGGCAGACGAGCCGCCTGCTCCGCCTCTGGCTCCGCCCACGCCGACAGACGAGCCTCCTGCTTCCATGGCGATGCCTCCTGCTTCCATGGCGACGCCTCCTGCTGCTTCCACGGCGACGCCTCCTGCTTCCACGGCGACGACGCTTCCTGTTTCCACGGCGATGACGCTTCCCGCGGCTTCCACACCTGCCTCGCCTACCACGCCTCCCACGGCTTCTACGCCTGCTTCGCCGACGACGTGCCCACCTCCTCATGTCAGGCGGGCCGCACCACGGCGCCGCCCACCTCCTCGTCTCTGGACTTTTTATGGACGCTTTTGGCGCCAACAGCAGCGACGCCCAGGACTTGGGTGTAGGACTCAAAGACTGCTGAGGTTCTGGCGTCAGTCTCGTCCGCCTCCTCAACGGCCACAGACATGGCCATTCCGAGGTCGCCCGCCTCGACAAAGGCGGCGACAATCTACTCGCCGCCGCCACCTGACTTGTCCCCGGTGGCTTCGGGGACACATGGCTGGGCGGCCCACCACCAAGACCTCCCTCCACCCTCCCGTGACTTTTGACTTATTCTGGAGGTTTTTTTTTTTTTTTTTTTTTTTTTTTTTTTTTTTTTTTAGGGGAGGGGTTTCTAGTTTGGGACGTCTGGGATCCGTCCCTTAAGGGGGGGGTTATGTCATGATCCGTTACCCGGATCATGGCATGATGTATGTTTTTGGTAATGTTTCTGTGTTAGTCTGTTTCCTGGGAGCACCCTCTTTCCCTGTTTACTGTTGGTTTCCATGGGCACTGATTCTCCTCACCTGTCTTAGTTTAGCAATTAGTGTTCTCGCCAGGTGTTTTGGTTAATCACTCCCCTTTATAGTGTGCGGTCACCCAGCAGTAGTTGCTGGGTCAATGTTTGCTGTAGGCAACATTTACGTCTCATGTTTTTTTTTCTCATCGCTGTAGCAAAGTCTAGCTTTCCTCGTTTTTTCACCTTTGGTGACATTTTGGTTTTGTTCTGCTCCACGCTTGCTAGCGTCCTCAGTTTTGTATTTTTGTCTTGCCTTTAATTTATTAAAATAATACTTCATCTTAACTCCACGACACTCCTGCTTGTCTCCTGCCTTGGAAGGAACACAACAATCGCAGCCATGCGTCGAAGACGTAACATATATATCTACCACCTGATCAATGTTTTGTGAGTTAAAAAAGTGAGTATTGGTGATTTCTCTGCTAGCTACAGCACAACCCTTCCTAATTTATTAAATTGAAATTGCAACTTGTGATTGGATACTGACTTTGGAGTGACAAGTGAGTATCCACCTAGATAGGCTACTGTCAACAACTTGTGATCTGATTGGCTATCGCAACTGTCTATCAACTGTATATGTTCTCAAATTAGTCTGCTCACGGTCCCGGGTGTGGCTCTGCTGATCTGCATAGAACCGCCGTTGCTCAAACCAGTTAGTATCCAATCACAGAACGCGTAAATGTCACGTTCAACGTGAGGCCAGCTAGAAGGCCTTACTGACAACAACTCATGATCTGATTGGCTATCGCAATTATCTATCAGCTGTATCTGCCCATTCACTTACAGTGCACAGACGCCCGCATTGTTAATTCTGAAGGCAGATTTCGTACAGCATGGCAACATAAGCTAGCTGAATTCTGTTTGGATAAAAACTCTAACCTAAAAACAGCAGCACTGGAAGGAGTATAATATGACATGAAGAGAATATGAATACTTTTAGATATTTAGGGAAAGTAAGTAAAAAATTATTTGTATCTTTATTTATGATCATGATTTCTGGTTATGCTAGGCCAGCAGAGAAGGCCTTGCTGGCCCTGACGGCCCACCACTGTTTATAGTAGTGTACAACTGCACTGCCTCATACACCTCTTCTGTAGCTAAATAAGACAAACAAAATGTTACAAAATCCAACATTATCCAGTAGCTGGGGATCAAAAAGACGACATTATCTGTCAGCTTTCTACTTTCAGATGATCGTCATTGTTGATAAACGATTGGTTTGCGAGAACTTTCACACTGCCGCCTTTAGTGGGCATTAGTTTGAAGCAAAAGACAGTTGGCAGCTTGTACACACTGGCAACACACATTTTGCTCCGTGAGTTATCTGAACTCTGCATCCCCCATCAGGCTTTTACAGACGTGTCACGCATCAATAACCGAAATATGAAGTGCTTACACTGTGAGAGCGGGAAGCTCAACTGTGCATGCGCCTTAATCTCCATCAGCTGCTGCCAGTTTGCATTTACACTGTGCGCCGTCAAGTCCAAATATGGACAGCATGCACGGGCTAAAGTGTGTTTTAATACTTAGCTATACAGGTTTACTGAGCTCCGCGCTGTTGCTGCTTTTGTCCGTCAAAGGGACAACATATTAGAAACCACTACCATTCTGAAGCAGTGCAGGAAACACACATCGCTTTATAATACTCACCACTGGAGTAGTACCGCGTACAGCGCTGGAGCACTAAAGAAGGTAGTTAAGGGTATTTTGACATTTGTAAAGAACAGGACTAAAAACTGCTTTTAAGTAAGGATGTGCCGATCCATTCCACCACTGATCAGTGTCTGCCGATTTTCATGAAAAATATGTCATCGCCATTGGCGATTGTGGAGGGGGGCGTGGCCTGCGGGCCTGCAGCGAAGCGGGGTGTGCCAGGACCGGCCTCAAAGTCAGCGACAGGTGCGTATGGCCCACCTGGGCCTTGTTATCTAATCACCTGTCACTCTGTATAAGCAGCAACCGGGAGGAGAGACGTGGTTGGAGCTGGTGGAGAGCGAGAGCAAGACGGACAGTCACAAAAAGACGATTGCTGAAAAGCAACCCAGAGACTTTATTGAAAAATTAAAACTGTATTGTGCACCTGAACCGGGCTCTCATTAAGGTCTTTGGTGGTCCAAAGAACCCCCTGGAGGGCAACCTCCACAGCAATCAATGCCTTGTTTTGTTTGTTTGTTGGATTTTTGACACATACAGTCCAGAAATACAATTAAACACATGTCAACTGTTCTTTTTTTTCTCACCCAAACAAGTAACCTACAAAAGTTATACTGTATTTTCCGGACCATAGGGCGCAACGGGTTGTAAGGCGCACTGCCGATAAATGGTCTATTTTTTAGCTTTTTTCGTATATAAAACGCACCGGATTATAGGGCGCATTAAAGAGGTCATACTATTATTTTATTTTTTTCTAAATTGAAACTACTTCCTAGTGGTCTACGTAACATATAATGGTGGTTCTTTGGTCAATATGTTGCCTAGATTATATTTTACAGATAATTTCCAAGTCACTTTCTGACAGTCACTTCAGGTTGCACCGTTTAGTGGGCGGACTTATTTACGTGGCTCACCTTCGGCAGCTTCTTTTCTCCATCATCTTTGTTGTAGCGGTGTAGCGTGCAAGGACGGGTGTTGAAGAAGTGTCAAAAGATGGAGCTAATTCTTTTAATGACATTCAGACTTTACTTAAATCAACAACGGAGCAGCATCTTCTCATCCGTGGCTCACTACTGCAACAACGCCGGAAATGTGTCCCGTGAAAAACCGCCCAACCGGAACTCTCTAATAACCAAAGTTCCTTGGGTGAATTATGTAAACCCACTACACTGGTAGTTTTTAGTGCTTACATAGCGAGATATAAGTTAGAACTTTATGCTACTTTATATTAGAAATGGCAACAGCAGAGGGTGTATGCCACATAACAAGAAGATAGACAAGAAGAAGAAACTTATCGACTACGGCATTGGCACAGACTACAGTGGCGGAAGTGCGCACATTTTAATATGCAGATCTCAAGTACACATCAGCAGGTACTAGTAGGTAAGAAAAGTTGTTTTTGCATAATATTTTGAAACTAAACATCCGACAGCCATTTTGCAGTCCTTGTACACACCCCATAGTAATACTTGTATCTCTGACTACAGTAGCCGTAATGGGCCGACAATCCATCAAGCGGTGCGGCTTCAAAGTCATACTAAAACATTTTGACAGATTTTTGAGTGCCCTGTGTAATGTTCTTTATTTTCAAAGGAACATTTAATGTTTTTGTGTTGTTTACTAGCGTCATATTGCAGTCTACCCGTATCTCTTATGTGTGACTACCATCTAGTGGTCACACTTATCATTACACCATGTACCAAATAAAATTGCTTCGAGATCTGTGAGTACAACCATAATCATTCCGTACATTAGGCGCACCGGGTTATAAGACGCACTGTCGAGTTTTGAGGAAAAAAAAGGATTATAAGTGCGCCTTATAGTCCGAAAAATACGGTAACCCACAAAAGTTATACATAGACTAAAATTTTTAAAATAAACTTAAAAAAAACATGCATCAGTCAAAAAGGTATGGGCCCATATTTACGTGAAGCCACAGACAATTGCACTCCTGAATGTCCCCAACACAGTACAGCAATAAAAAAAAGCAGACACAAGGCTCATCAATTATCTAGCTTTCAATTACTTTTGCTTTTCAATCAGGGTTACATTTTAGATCAGTCTCTTTTACATAATTTAGGAAACCACCCAATACTTGCGATCAATGCCTTTTAATGCAGATCACAAACAACGATCCCTTGTGACACTTTTTATTTTTCGTACCCCAGCTGACAAGCTAGCAGCTAATTATGTGTCCATACACAATTTCCTCAGGTAATAATACCCACCTCCATTACACCAATTTAACTGCGTTTCTCTTAGTATCTTAAGTATCGCTTTCAAATAGCATCATCACCGGAGGACGACGCCAAACTTGTAACACACGGAGAGCAAGCCAGGAGCAAGAATGCTAATAGCTGCTAACCGCTAAGCTAGCATTAAGCAAGAAATAGGTCAAGAAATAAGTGCTTAGTGAACTTTAAGATGTGTAGATGTAACCACGGGGCAGCGGAAAGTAAGCAGATATTAACAAGTCGATTAATAAGAGGCTAGGAAGAGGATAATATAACAATTGTTGGTATGTCAGCATTGTCACAGTCAGTCAGAGGTGGGTAGTAACGCGCTATATGTACTCCGTTACATCTATTTGAGTAACTTTTGGGATATATTGTACTTCTAAGAGTAGTTTTAATGCAACATACTTTTACTTTTACTTGAGTATATTTATAGAGAATGAACGCTACTTTTACTCCACTCCATTTATCTCCATTCAGCTCGCTACTCGCTACTAATTTTTATCGATCTGTTAATGCACGCTTTGTTTGTTTTGGTCTGTCAGACAGACCTTCAAAATAGGATCTAGCGCATCCCTGCGTTTCATCCAATCAAATACAGCCACTGGTGACGTTGGACTCCATTTCACCAATCAGATGCAGTCACTGGTGACGTTTGACTCCGTTTCACCAATCAAACAGAGCCAGGTGGTCACATGACCGTCACACGTGGACCCCGACTTAAACAAGTTGAAAAACTTATTCGGGTGTTACCATTTAGTGGTCCATTGTACGGAATATCTACTGTACTGTGCAATCTACTAATAAAAGTTTCAATCAATCAAAAGTGTGAAGGAAAAAAGACACTTTTATTTCAACCGTACCTCCCGTCAAAAGCCTAAAGACTGACCGCACAGTTCCTGTCTTCACAATAAAAGTGCCGCTCCATCGCGCCTGCGCTAACAAAATAAGAGTCTCTGAAAGCCAGCGCAAACAAGCTAGCAAGCTACGGAGTTTGCCGCCAATGTATTTCTTGTTAAGTGTATAAAAACGAATATGGCAGCTGGACAAATAAGATGCCGAAAACCAACCACTTTCATGTGGTATTAGACAGAAAGGAGGAACTTTTTTTCTCCTCCATTTGAAAACGTGGACGTTATCAGCACTGCTGTCTGATTCCAATCAATGCAAGTCATCAGAATCAGGTAATACACCAACTTATAATCTTGTCTTCATGAAAGAAAGGAATCTATATGTTAAACATGCATGTATATTCATTAAAACACCTTTAACATGTGAACAAAAACGGCAAAATTAACAAATAAAAATTATATCGTTGTGGCTTGTGCAGCCCTTTGAGACACTTGTGATTTAGGGCTGTATAAATAAACATTGATTGATTGATTGATTGATTGATATACTGTATATATAAATGTATGTATATATATACAGTATATATATATATATATATATATATATATATATATATATATATATATATATATATATATATATATATATATATATATATATATACTAGGGATGTCCGATAATATCGGCAGGCAGGATAATATTAAAAGGTAATTTTAATATTACGATATTAAAATGTAATATCGGAAATTATCGGTATCGGTTTTTTTATTATCTGTATCGTTTTTTATTCATTTTTTGATTTTTTATTAAATCAACATAAAAAACACAAGATACACTTACAATTAGTGCACCAACCCAAAAAACCTCCCTCCCCCCATTTCTTTCTGTTATCAATATTCTGGTTCCTACATTATATATCAATATATATCAATACAGTCTGCAAGGGATACAGTCTGTAAGCACACATGATTGTGCGTGCTGCTGGTCCACTAATAGTACTAACCTTTAACAGTTAATTTTACTCATTTTCATTAATTACTAGTTTCTATGTAACTGTTTTTATATTGTTTTACTTTCTTTTTGATTCAAGAAAATGTTTTTAATTGAGTTATCTTATTTTATTTTTTTTTTTAAAAAGTACCTTATCTTCACCATACATGGTTGTCCAAATTAGGCATAATAATGTGTTAATTCCACGACTGCATATATCGGTTGATATCGGTATCGGTTGATATCAGTATCAGTAATTAAAGAGTTGGACAATATCGGAATATCGGATATCGGCAAAAAGCCATTATCGGACATCCCTAATATATACTGTATATATATATATATATATGTATTTATATATATATATATATATATATATATATATATATATATATATATATATATATATATATATATATATATATATATATATATATATATATATATATATATATTTATATATATATATATATATATATATATATATATATATTTATATATATATATATATATATATATATATATATACATATACACATACATACACATATATATATATATATATATATATATATATATATATATATATATATATATATATATATATATATATACATATATATATATATATATATATATATATATATATATATATATATATATATATATATATATATATATATATATATATATATATATATATATATATATATATACATTTATACATACAGTTTATAATTTATATTTATTTTTGCTGTTTTTGTTCACATGTTAAAGGTATATATATATATATATGATATGTGTGTGTATGTATATGTATATATGAGGTAGATCGCCTCGACTTTGTCATTTAAAATGTAGCTCGCCTGCTGAAAAAGTGTGGGCACCCCTGGCTTACATGAACTCAACATCAAATTTGAGGAAGTACGGTAAGTAACGTTAGTAGATATTTTGGCTGTCAACGTAGGCTGATGTTAGCTTCCCTGCTATGAATCACTGCCAAATGTACATCGTGTGGGCAAGGCAAGGCAAGGCAAGGCAAGGCAACTTTATTTGTATAGCACTTTTCATACACAAGGCAGACTCAAAGTGCTTCACAAACAACAAAGTAAAATGAAAGAAAATAAAAGCAAAATTAAAATGCAGACAATAAAAATGAAAACAGTGCGGACGTTAAAAGTTAAAAGATTAAAAGATTTAGCTGAAAGCTAAGGTGAACACAAAAGTTTTCAGTCTAGTTTTAAAAGGAGTCAGAGTTGGGGAAAGTCTGACATCTTCAAGAAGTTTATTCCAGCTATTTGTTGCATAGTGACTGAATGATGCTCTCCCTTAAATTGAGTTTATTCTGGGAACCGCTAACAGACTGGTCTCAGAAGATCTGGGGACATTTATTAACGCACTGCAGCCTCATAGACAGACAGAGATACACACACACGCACACACTCACGTATGCATACAAACACCAATCAGAAGTGCACAGTGTGTTCTCAGGTGCAGCCCACACCTATCAGTTTATGGTTTGCGTAAAGGCTAACTTGTTATTTTCCTTTGTAATCTCTGCCTACTGAGCCTATTATTGTGGCTCAATTTGCCTTATTTTTTTTTATGTTAATGTATTATTATTTTATATATGTTATTGTTTTAGTTGCTAAAGCGATATTCCTGGCTCTGAATTTGCTCATTGCTAATTTTATGTTTTTGTGCATTATTTGTTGTCGTCATCATTAAACGAACAGGTTACTCATCAGTTACTCAGTACTTGAGTAGTTTTTTCACAACATACTGTTTACTTTTAGTCAAGTAAATATTTTGGTGACTACTCCTTACTTTTACTTGAGTAATAAATCTCTAAAGTAACAGTACTCTTACTTGAGTACAATTTCTGGCTACTCTACCCACCTCTGCAGTCAGTACACAACATGTGAGAGGAGAGCAGATTGATCCATTCACTAGTGGTGTCGATACAGAGGGTAGTATCAGTAGGCTATGTGATCGAAACTACAGCGAGTAAGTCGATATTTTTATTTTCTCAAAAATCATTTTTCAGTAATGTTTAAATGTTCGCAAATAATTCCCCGGACATAGAAGGACTTTGAAGGTGAAACCTAAAGGATTTAAATGAGTAGTTTAGTAGTAGCTTTTGTTTAGTTATTGTGTGGTATCGACTTTGTCCTGCTTAATCAATAGTATATGATAAAAGAGAGTAAGGAACTTTTTTATTATTATGTGTTGATATTATTAAAGTGTCAATAGCGCTTACCGTCGTTATATAGAAAATTGTATAGTTAATACGTGTGAGCGGCATCGGTATTGGTATCAGACGATCTCACTCATGGATGAGCGGTATCAGAATCGGCAGCATAAAACTCTGATCGGAACATCCCTACTTTTAAGTGCTGTATATTGGAGTGCCAAAGGCGCCTAATAAAATACACGTATTATTATTATTAAAATGGCAGCATTTTTAAATATATACACTACCGTTCAAAAGTTTGGGGTCACCCAAACAATTTTGTGGAATAGCCTTCATTTCTAAGAACAAGAATAGACGGTCGAGTTTCAGATGAAAGTTCTCTTTTTCTGGCCATTTTGAGCGTTTAATTGACCCCACAAATGTGATGCTCCAGAAACTCAATCTGCTCAAAGGAAGGTCAGATTTGTAGCTTCTGTAACGAGCTAAACTGTTTTCAGATGTGTGAACATGATTGCACAAGGGTTTTCTAATCATCAATTAGCCTTCTGAGCCAATGAGCAAACACATTGTACCATTAGAACACCGGAGTGATAGTTGCTGGAAATGGGCCTCTATACACCTATGTAGATATTGCACCAAAAACCAGACATTTGCAGCTAGAATAGTCATTTACCACATTAGCAATGTATAGAGTGTATTTCTTTAAAGTTAAGACTAGTTTAAAGTTATCTTCATTGAAAAGTACAGTGCTTTTCCTTCAAAAATAAGGACATTTCAATGTGACCCCAAACTTTTGAACGGTAGTGTATATCTATATACATGTATATATTTTTATACATTATATTGCCAAAAGTATTTGGCCACCTGCCTTGACTCACATATGAACCTAAAGTGCCATCCCATTCTTAACCCATAGGGTTCAATATGATGTCGGTCCACCTTTTGCAGCTATTACAGCTTCAACTCTTCTGGGAAGGCTGTCCACAAAGTTGCCGAGTGTGTTTATAGAAATGTCCCACCACTCTTCTAAAAGCGCATTGGTGAGGTCACACACTGATGTTGGTTGAGAAGGCCTGGCTCTCAGTCTCTGTTCTAATTCCTCCCAAAGGTGTTTTATTGGGTTCAAGTCAGGACTCTGTGCAGGCCAGTCAAGTTAATCCACAACAGACTCTGTCATTCATGTCTTTATGGACCTTGCTTTTTGCACTGGTGGACAGTCATGTTGGAAGAGGATGGGGCCCATTCCAAACTGTTCCCACAAGGTTGGGAGCATGGAATTGTTTAAAATGTTTTGGTATCCTGGAACATTCAAAGTTCCTTTCACTGGAACTAAGGGGCCAAGCCCAACTCCTGAAAAACAATCCCGCACCATCATTCCACCTCCACCAAATTTCACACTCGGCACAATGCAGTCCGAAATGTACCGTTCTCCTCGCAATCTCCAAACCCAGACTCGTCCATCAGATTGCCAGATGGAAAAGCGGGATTTATAGATTTATAGAGCTCAGTGGTGACGTGCTTTAGACCACTGCATCCGAAGGTTTGCATTTGACTTGGTGATTGGGGGCGGTATAGCTCGGTTGGTAGAGCGGCCGTGCCAGCAACTTGAGGGTTGCAGGTTCGATCCCCGCTTCCGCCATCCTAGTCACTGCCGTTGTGTCCTTGGGCAAGACACTTTACCCACCTGCTCCCAGTGCCACCCACACTGGTTTGAATGTAACTTAGATATTGGGTTTCACTATGTAAAGCGCTTTGAGTCACTTGAGAAAAAGCGCTATATAAATGTAATTCACTTCACTTCACATTTCTGGCTTGGATGCAGCTGCACGGCCATGAAAACCCATTCCATGAAGCTCTCTGCATACTGTATGTGGGCTAATTGAAAGGTCACAAGAAGTTTGGAGCTCTGTAGCAACTGACTGTGCAGAAAGTCACCGACCTCTTTGCACTATGCGCTTCAGCATCCGCTGACCCCTCTCTGTCAGTTTACATGGCCTACCACTTCGTGGCTGAGTTGCTGTTGTTCCCAAACTCTTCCATTTTCTTATAATAAAGACGACAGCTGACTTTGGAATATTAGGAGCGAGGAATTTTCATGACTGGATTTGTTGCACAGGTGGCATCCTATGACAGTTCCACGCTGGAAATCACTGATCTCCTGTGAGCGGCCCATTCTTCACAAATATTTGTAGACACCTAAGTGCTTGATTTTATACACCTGTGGCCGGGCCAAGTGATTAGGACACCTGATTCTGATTATTTGGATGGGTGGCCAAATACTTTTGGCAATATATACATATATATAGATATATATACACACACGTATGTGTGTGTTATTTAAAATGGCTGACTTTTTTCACTTGTGTTACCTTCAAATTTTGCTTGTATAAAATATGACATACAAGTCTGTATCCTGCATGCATAGCCACACTTAAGTATGCATCTTGGCACAGTAAGCAATAGTCAAACTGAATTTCAGATAAAACAAAACATCCATCCATCCATCCATTTTTTACCGCTCATTCCCTTCGGGGTCGTGGGGGGCGCTGGAGCCTATCTCAGCTACAATCGGGCGGAAGGCGGGGTACACCCTGTACAAGTCGCCATCTCATCACAGGGCCAACACAGATAGACAGACAACATTCACACTCACATTCACACACTAGGGCCAATTTAGTGTTGCCAATCAACTTATCCCCAGGTGCATGTCTTTGGAGGTGGGAGGAAGCCGGAGTACCCGGAGGGAACCCACGCAGTCACGGGGAGAACATGCAAATTCCACACAGAAAGATCGGGATTGAACCCAGGACTACTCAGGACCTTCGTATTGTGAGGCAGACGCACTAACCCCTGTTCCACCGTGCTGCCCAAAAAACAAAAAAAAAGGAAAAAAACAAAACATACTCTCCAAAAAAAATCCCACTTGGTAGTTGTTTTGTTAACTTACGTATTACTTTACCTTCTTTTTAAGCGGATTCTGATTGGCTAAAATGGTTGTGGTTAGGGATTATAGCGCCACCTGTTGCTTCGGAGTGCATAATAGCCTTATGAAATGGTAAAATGATAATAAAAAACATGCAC
Source organism: Entelurus aequoreus (assembly GCF_033978785.1). NCBI lineage: Eukaryota > Metazoa > Chordata > Actinopteri > Syngnathiformes > Syngnathidae > Entelurus > Entelurus aequoreus. The sequence continues at coordinate 23,285,789 of NC_084734.1, forward strand.
CGAAGTGTGTACATTTCCATGATTATGATTATAATATGTAAGTTATATTAAGTAAAATCATCGAGGCTTATCCCGGCGCGAGAGCTCTTCTTCCTTCTCCCCAGTGAGCGTGTTCCGTGTCCACGCCGGGGGAACGTTCACTCGGTGGCCGGCGTCTCTGGACGTCATCCATTCCAAACCCTTTTCACTCGCGTTTTGGGACGTCGCCATCCACACACCATTCATTTATCATCCGCGGACAAACTTCTGTCTGCCCAAAGACCCATGAATCCTGCCAAGTGCGGAGCTGCGACGCTGCGCTGCTTTTTTTTTGATGAGGACGCAGTCAATGTGAGTAACACGCCAATGTTGACATGTGCCGCGACGAGCTTTTCGTCTTCTTGTTGTGAATCGACGCAATCTGTATTTCTTTTAACCTTTTAAATTACTATTACCCGTTTTAAAATAATCCCTAGGTTTAGTTTGGTAATGTAGTTTGATGACACCCGGAGAGAACACACAGAAGCTAATACAAATAACAAAAGAAATGAACAAATTAAAAAGATGGTTTAACAAAAAACAATCTCAGTAAGACTAAAATAATGCTATTTGGTAACAGAAGAAGAGAAAGGCAAACACAAATACAGATAGACGGAGTAAATATTGACAGAGTAAAAGAAAACAGATTTTTGGGTGTAATAATAGATGATACAATGAATTGGAAATCTCATGTAAAAAATATACAACATAAAGTAGCAAGGAACACATCAATAATGAACAAAGCAAAACATGTTCTAGACCAAAAATCACTTTATATTCTCTACTGCTCACTAATGTTACCATATCTGAGTTATTGTGTAGAAATATGGGGAAACAACTAGAAATGTGCGCTTCATTCACTAACTGTGTTACAAAAAAGATCAATTAGAATAATACATAATGTTGGATATAGAGAACATACAAACCCTCCATTTATTAAATCACAATTATTGAAATTCAACGATTTGGTGCATTTGCAAACAGCTAAAATGATGTACAAAGCAAACTATAACCTGCTACCCAAGAATGTACAACAATTATTCTCAACAAAAGAGGAGATATATAACCTTAGAAGAAAATCTAATTTAAAACGTTAGTATGCTCGTACAACACTTAAAACCTTTAGTATATCAGTATGTGGAATTACATTATGGAACGGATTAACCAAATAAATCAAACAAAGCACCAATATGATTCAGTTTAAGAGATGGTTCAAACTACACGTGTTCACAAAGTACACAGAACAATAATTATGTGTATGCTTATGGTGTATTATGGTATATTATTTATGAATTATTTTTTTGTTCACTGTTCTGTTACAGAGAACAAGGACATTGGATAAATGGTAAATGGATTATACTTGTATAGCACTTTTCTATCTTCAAGGTACTCGAAGCGCTTTGACACTATTTCCACATTCACTCATTCACGCACACATTCACACACTGATGGCGGGAGCTGCCATGCAAGGCGCTAACCACGACCCATCAGGAGCAAGGGTGAAGTGTCTTGCTCAAGGACACAACGGACGTGACTAGGTTGGTAGAAGGTGGGGGTTGAACCAGGAACCCTCAGGTTGCTGGCACGGCCACTCTCCCAACTGAGCCACACCGTCCCGATAAAATTGCTATGGTATGAAAAGGGGTAGGATGAAATAAGCTCTGCTTCTTCCTACTCCTTTTCGGACGTGCTGTAATGAAACAACTGGAATTGTGTGATGCATTACGTTGTAATGCATGTTCGAAATAAACTGAAACTGAACTGAACTGGTTAATAATGAGGTTTGCTTTTGCACTTTCCACTTTTTACAAGCACAATTTAACTGAGCATTGTTATTTTTTATCACTTTGCATACCACATATTATGCAGGTGTACCCACTATTGTCGGCAGTGAGATGCCACTCAGGCTTCAGTGACAGCTGAGGAGCTAAAATATCATCGCTACATCATTAATGAAGCACAGCCTAACAATGAGAAGGAGGCTCCAGTGAGCATTCATACTCAAATTCACACCTAGACTCGGCGGGGCGGTTGCTGGTTGTTCCATCTCCATCGTTGGGGTCCCTGCGGGTGGGGTGGGGTGGGGGGGGGGGGGGGCTCGTGGGGGCCCGGTTGCCGGTGGGGCGGGGGCGGTCTTCCTGTCCGGTTGCGGGGGGTCTACGGGCCCCTCGGGCGGGGCGTCCCGCCTTTCTGTCCGTGTGGGGTGTGGTCTCTCGCTGGCTTGGGGTCTGGCTGCCCCCTGCTTTTCTCGTGCCTTGTCCTCTGCCGGGTGCGTCTGTCTGCGGCCTGCTGCTGGCCCTTGTGGGCGGCGCGGTGGGCCAGGCTCTGGGGTTCCTGTCGCTGTCCGGCTTGGCTGCGTGGGGGCGGTGGCCCCTGGTTCCCTGGGCACCACACCTACTGTTTGTGGGATGGGCTCTCGGGGAGGCTGGGGCCGTACTCTGGCTCCCGCACACACTGGGAGTCAAATGTATTGTACATGCAAATTCACATATACTCACACACATACATACAGACATACATAGGTACCTACGCTCCCACATACATATACAAATAAATACAGTACATATTTACACACTCAAAGTTCGTACATCCACACGCACATTCATTATACAAACATACTGTATACACATACTGTACATATACATTCACTGTAAAAACATACATATACACATACTGTACATATACACTCACTGTACAAACACACACATACACATACTACACATATACATTCACTGTGCAAACACACACATACATATACTGTACACATACATTCACTGTACAAACACATACACACATACTGTACATATACATTCACTGTTCAAACACACATACTGTATACACATACTGTACATATACATTCGCTGTACACACATATACACATACTGTACATATACATTCACTGTACAAGCACACATATACACATACTGTACATATACAAGTACATATGCACACATACACTCATGCACATAATCACGTTTCATCAAACATATATTAACGTTGTTGCCCTAGGGTAAACTGGGTATAACACATGGCACACTGACAAAGCTTAACCTATTGTTACTATAACAATCTCCAAGGTTAATGTAGGTTGCTTCTCTTTCTTCCCCTCCATTTTTCTGCATTCTTTCGTATCTCAAGTTATCATTACGTATATGTATTGTTGCATTTGAACAATTGTATTGTTGATAATAAAGGTAAAGTATTGGTATTGTTTATTATCAATAGCACTATTTCTATTGGTATTCATATTGCTCCATTTTTAGTGTAATAATGCTCATTGTCATTTCTGTATTTTTTTTAAAATTTTCGCTAACTGCTTATTTGCTATTACTTTTACCATCATATTTGTACATGTCGTATTTGCTGATGTTGCTCTGTTGTTGTTGTTGTTGTTGTTGTGTTTGCTGTTGTTGTTTTTGTCTCTCTGTCTAATCCCCCTCTTGTCCCCACAATTCCCCCCTCTGTCTTCCCTTTTCTTTCTTTCTATCCCCTCCTGCTCCGGCCCGGCGGCACCAAATGATAATATAAATACATTTAATAAAGTCAAAATACTAGTAAGGCAACAAGAGAAGTATCCTACACTTCTCTTTTGTAAAGTAAATCTGAACAGCCGATACGGGCATCTACATCTGCTATATGATTTGCCCGAGAAGCTGGGCAGGACATTATAAAAAAAAAAAATAAAAAAAAAAATTCACACCTACAAACCTTGAAGGAAAGCCCATGTGATCTCTGTCACCCTGAAATTAAATGTGATATATAAGAATAATAGTAAGACCGAAAAATATAACTGCAACAAGTCTGGTTGAAAATTATTAATTCTGCAGTGGAGTCTACATACAACTGACACCTACCATTCATCATGCATTTGCTCTTTCTGTCCTTCCATGTCTTGAGCACCCCCCGGCCTAATTGCAGGTTTTTTACAACCACAAGAGGTACCATTCCATGCAGGGAGGAGTATAGGCTGCTGTGTTAATGCTGCAGGTGCACAGGTGCTTGCATGGATTCATACTAGTGTGCGGACCAGTTAAACATGTAGTTTAGTTGGCACTAGTGTTGTACCGATACCAATATTTTGGTACCGGTACCAAAATTATTTCGATACTTTTCTAAATAAAGGGGACTCCAATCAACGTTTTATATACACACTGCAAATCTATATATAATGTAATAGCAGACACGATCATGTAATGTACGTTTTCAGTCAGTACAGATTGGTGTCGTATCTCAGTGTGTTGTGTGTTACAAACTCAAACGCGTGTCATGTTGATGTAGAAGCTAGCTTATATCTTTCCGTAGTTAACTTTTACGGCTAATGTACAATATTTACCATATTTTGGTAATTTATTTCTGTTTCCATAGCAACACACTTTCGACTTCCCACAACAAATGTGTTTCTTCTCCCAGAATGAAACACGAGTGTGTTTTCTAATCATGGCAGACTTGGTAATAGACAACGAAGGCGACTATTTTTGGACAAATGAGGACCACAGCCTTATTTTTTTAAACTAAATATACGGAAGATTAACTGCTGCTTATAGAAGCGAGCACGAAGGAAGAATGTGAAACGTTGGAGCAGACGGAAGCCGAGAGAGTGCGACATGGTCACGCTGCAAATCTGGAACTTTGAGTCAAGCTATGCAGATTTAATGGATTGCTTACCCAAATCAACTGGAAACATCACCGGCGAGCTGAACCAAACAAACAACTGTCCATCGAGTGAGTCACTATAATATTGATCATGATACATGCAGCACATCATGTTTTTTATTACAACTACAGTACATACACTGTCCAGCTGGCTGCGTACAAACAAAACATGAAATCATACTTTACATTTACTGTAATATGATTGTTCATGTTTTTCAGTCAGTACAGATTGGTGTCGTATCTCAGTGTGTTGTGTGTTACAAACTCAAACGCGTGTCATGTTGCTGTAGAAGCTAGCTTATATCTTTCCGTAGTTAACTTTTACGGCTAATACCGTGTTAATATGCTAGAAAAAGAGTTCCTCAGTGTTCGCTCTTACAATAACAATATTGCAACACCTTGGTTATTATACAGGAAATGAAGTATTGTTGACGATTTTTGAATTATTTTTTAAAGTGATACAGAGGTAGAATGGGTTGCTACCATTAGCTGCATTGCTAACAAACTATAAGGAGACAATTTCTATATCTTAGAATTGGAAAAAAAAAAAACTTTTGTCTTCTTGTTTCTCATAATGATTGTGAACAATAGGCAAAATTCCCAAAAAAGTGCAGTTCTCCTTTAAGCTCATAATGATTGTGTAATTGTATCCTGAATAGTTGTCGTAAACAGCTAAAATAAAAAATCTTGTATCACTGCCCAAATATTTCTGGACCTAAGTATAAACAAGACCTGATGTTCGCCACAACTCACGTTTAAACACTGACCACACAGACACCCAAACTCTCGCGGGACGTAGTTCACACTCGCACACATCACACACAACAGAACCTTCTCGTAAAGGCCCACAAACACCCGTCACAGATTGTTTTGTGGTGTTTGCATTTTTTGTGACTTTTCTCAACCACCTTACATAAACGCCATGTTTGTTTTGATGACGCCACAGAGGGAAAAATAGACTCAATGTTTAAAATCTTTATTATTACAAGTGCTAAACTTCGTATATGGTCCGCCGTTCTTAAATCCAATGTTTTCCTCTTTCTATAATCGATAAAATTGATCGATTCTTTTTTGAAACAATACTGGATCGATCCCTATCTCTTGGAAGGCAAACTTGCAGAGCATGGATCAATATACTTGAAATTTAGTAATACAAATTTCAGAGTTCAAATCATGATATCTGCGTGGCTTTCTGCAGCAACGCTTACCAATAATTCTCCAATTAACGCCTCTGTTTTATTACCTGCAAAGTCTCCTCCAGTCGGTGGGTGTGTGGTCTGTGTGGCTGTAGGCCTTTTGAATGTTAAAATGGCCGACGATCACCCTTATTTAATAGTGGCAACCAAAATCGAGATTGTGATTAAAATTCTATTAATTTTGAGGATTTGAAGTTTGAGTGGTCGTCTTCCTGCAGCTTTACCTCTGTGTGCGCTTTAAAATGTTGATTGCACTACTAAGTTGTCGGTTTGAAACTCATGCATGCTACACTTGAACCCATCTGCAGTATTAATGCTGGCTTAGCAATTTGTATCCCTACCGCTATTACAACATTGATTCTGTGGCTGCTGTGTTGTGCAATGTACTGTATTTTTCAATACAGTAAATTATTGTGTTGTCTGAGAGCTATATTGTCCTTTCCCTTTTTTTAATGCACTCCAAATCATGATTATAGTTTACAGGCATGTGATTTTTCCGTCTAAAGTCGGAATTCCGTCTTTTTTAATCTCGGGGGGGAAAAAAATTATCTCCCGGTTTTCTGTTTTTTTTTCCGACCCTAAATCAAGATTCGAGACGTAGTTTATATTACGCCGTAGTTGATTGGTCGATATGTTCCTTGTGACCAATCAGGACATCTGTTATGAATGATGACGTTAATAACGTCATCATTCATAATGGTTATTACCGCCATTTTCCATAAGTAAACAATGTCGGTTCTCGAGAGAAAGGACGCTTTACGAGTAAAAGAAATTGATAAACATGTCAAAAATAAGTTTCGATGGGACTGGATGGAAAGGGAAATCACTGATACTGTTGGGAAGAAGGAAGTTACGACTTTGTTCGGTGATATTATTCAGAAAATCGATCGTCCCGGAAAGGTTTTGTGCACGTGGTGTCATGATAATATTGACTATGGATCACGAGGTTTCAAGGCTTTGGAAGTACATGCGAAACGCCAAAATCATATGAAACAACTTGAAGCAAGGAAAACGAACTTTACACTAGCTGGTTTTGGATGTCAACCGAAAGTGACATGGAGAGGAAAGATCCAACCACAACCCACTTCAGTTGCAGACAGGGTTGTTAATAATGAGGTAAGCTAAGAAATATTGGCTTGCGAAATACGCATGTTTGTTTTAGATATTAACCAATTATTGCTTTGCGAAATATAAATGGGTTTTTCTAAAAATAAAAAGCCACGTGAAAATACATTATGAAATTACAGAAATTCAAAGAGTCGCATTATTGATTCCAGTTAACAATTTATTTGAAATAAATTTGCATATAATACTATTTTGTAATATTAAGTTCTTATGTAGTCTCTTGAAACTATTGTCAGTGGTGTAACAATCTTGAAGGTAAATATTTTCACACTTGTTTCATGCAATATGTCAGTGTCCTCACATTATTATTATTTCCTATTTTCAAATATGAGTAAACAATACTAAACATGTTTAATTATTTTCATAAATGTATATCCTATTTTGGCGAAAAGAATGAAATGTTTACATTTGGTATTTTGTTATATTTATCCAAAAATCCAAAAAAGAAGCTACAAAAGCAGAGACCAAAAGGAAAATGCAGGCTGCTCAGACATTTGCAAGGAAGGCTCATGTTAGGGCTCTCCGAGAAAGCTAATGTGTGAAGTGAACTGAAGTAATGTGGTAATACTGTAAATAAACTGTAGATAATATCACTGATCAATGTGACACCTGTGGATGTGAAATGAACACATGATGTAAATATTAGTGACTAAATACTGTTGGGACTGAACCATATACAGTGATTCATTATTATAATTGGGTTATGTATGTTCTATTAATGATGTTTTCATGTCTTTAAACACTAAAATATTTTCTTCAAATGGTGCTGTCTTTGTTAATTTTAGCATGTTAAATTGGTGAAAAACCAGGAGCTTCGGGGGGTGTTGCCCCCCTTGGCCCCCCACCAGACCCCCGGAAATTTTTTCAGTCTTTTTCATTGTGGTCAAATCACATGCCTGGTTTAAAAATGAAGTTGTTGTATATTCTAGGAGTCCTTTTTGTGGTGTAGTGTAGGGAAGGTTGTTTTTTTTGCCTTATTCCTGTGAGAATCCTGCATGTAACTGGAACATTAACGAGTGGGACTATCCAGGAATTGATTGATTGATTGATTGAGTTTAGTTTATTTCGAACATGAACACACTTACAGCATAATACATCACACATGATTGCATATAATTTCTCTTTACATCATGTCCGAAAAGGAGTAGGAAGAAGCAAAGCGTATTTAACCCTAAACCTTTCCCACTTCAGAGTGTTTACAAATGCATATGTTCACTTACTGTATCCTTTTTGTAACACAATTACATCAGTGAATGATTAATACAGCAGTTCTTGCAATATATAACTAAGTCAGTCATGATAAATATACTGAGATGAAGAATATCCCGTTTTCAATAAGGTTGAAGGTATTTCTCATAATTCTTCTTCCTTGTACTTTGTAAACCCTATTAATTTGAACAACCTCTTAAACTGGATCACATTAGTACATTGTTTAACTTCTTTGCTTAATCCATTCCATAATGTAATTCCACATACTGATATACCAAACGTCTTAAGTGTTGTACGTGCATACAAATGTTTTAAATTAGATTTTTCTCTAAGATTATATTTCTCCTCTCTAGTTGAGAAGAATTGTTGTACATTTTTGGGTAGCAGGTTATAGTTTGCTTTGTACATAATTTTAGCTGTTTGCAATTTTACCATATCGTTAAATTTCAATATTTATGATTCAATAAATAACGTGTTTTTATGTTTTCTATATCCAACATTATGTATCAGTCTAACTGATATTTTTTGTAACACTGTTAGTGAATGAAGTGCACATTTGTAGTCATTTCCCCTTATTTCTGCACAATAACTCAGATATGGTAACACTAGCGAGCAGTAAAGAAAATAAGCAGATTTTTGGTTCAGAACATATTTTGCTTTTTTAATTATTGAAATATTTGTTGCCACCTCTTCTGTTGTATATTTGTAATATGAGATTTCCAGTTAATTTCATAATCTATTATTACACCCAAAAATCTAGTTTCTTTTACCCTTTCAATGTCTACTCCGTCTATTTGTATTTGTGTATGATGCACTTTTCTACTGTTACTGAATAGCATTATTTTAGCTTTAATGAGATTCAAAGAGTCTGTTTTTTTCAAACCATATTTTTAATTTGTTAATTTCTTCTGTTATTATTTGTATTAGCTTCTGTGTGTTCTCTCCTGAACAAAAAGCAGTTGTGTTGTCTGCAAATAAAACTAACTTTAAGTCCTTTGTAACTTTACAATGTCATTTATATTAAGATTGAAAAATGTTGGTCCCAGTATTGATCCCTGGGGTACGCCACAAGATATATCCAGCTGTGTTGACATATTTTCACCTCTCTTCACGTTTTGCTTCCTGTTGGTTAAATAGCTTCTTATGCAGTTCAATACCAATCCTCTGATGCCATATGGTTCTAAGTTTTTTATCAAAATATCATAAATAATTGTGTCAAATGCTTTTGTAAGATCCATGAATACTGCGGCAGCACATTCTATACCATCTATTGCGTTGTTAATTTCTTCTGTTATTTTGATTAATGCTATCGATGATGAGATATTTGCTCGGAATCCATATTGGTTCTCCACGAGCATTCCACTTTCGTTGATAAACTTGTCTAATCGGTTATTGAATAGTTTCTCCATGATTTTGGAAAACTGTGGCAGTAGTGAAACAGATCTGTAGTTAGTAAACTGGTTTTTGAGTCCATTCTTGTAAATTGGTACAATTTTTGCTATTTTAATTTTGTCTGGGAATTTGCTTGTTAGAAATGATAGGTTGCTAGTATATGCTAGAGGCGCTGACATTTCTTCTATAACCTTTTTTGTCATTACCATATATATTCCGTGACAGTCGGTTGAGGTGTTGGATTTACATTTTTTTACAATTTTGATTACTTCTTCTTTTGTCACATTCTTAAGGAACATTGAGTTGGGATTTCTGTCTATGATCTCACTCAAGTCCTCAACTGACCCATTATCTACAGTTGGATTTTTTTGTTCCAGATTTGTTCCGATATTTACAAAGTAATCATTAAATAGTTCAACTACTTGTCATTTTTGTATTTCCATCTAGAAAGTACTGGAGGTAATCTTTCTTAGCACCATTTTTAATAATTATATTGCTTTCAAGTTGTCTGTTCTTCTTTAATAATTGACTGTGGTATTATTTCCTACATGTTCACAGTTTGCTAATTAGCTTGTTTGTATATTTCTTGTACTTATTTTCTGCCTCTCTAGATCTTTGTGTTATAAGTATTCGATATAATGTATTTTTTTTTGTTACAAGCATTTTTCAGTCCTTTTGCCATCCATGGTGGTTGTTTTCCTTTTGCTTCTTACTAAATTCTTTCCATGGACAATGTTTATCATAGAGTGTGCGAAAACAACCACCAGGTAGAATCTTTGAGCAGATACAACTGTACAATCTCTTTCTCTGTTTCGGACTTATCAGGTCGGTAGTGAATTCTTCACGGATTCTTTAGTCACGCTTAACGTGAAGGATGAGGCAAAAATATAACCTTACCTACTGTAGGTAAAGAAATCTTAGTGCATTTGTGGAAATTCCCTTGGTGTTGTCTGTTGCCTCTTTAGTAATCAGTGTATATAGTTTTCCACAGACCTGCTTTCATTTTTGGTTGCCGTCTATTAACAAGTGACACTAGTTTGTAAGTGAATAGGCCATTTTTCCAAAGTGGTGCTCTCATCCAGATCCTCTCAAACAGCAAAGAGATCTGGGAAGGATAGAAAAGTCCAGCATACCACAGCGGGAGAAACACATTTGATGACACTTGTTATGTGAAGGATTATTTGTATTAGATAAGTGTTTTTTTTTGCACTGCACTGGGTATATTATTAGAGCATAGCTAATGTTTTAGTGTGTAATTCAGAGAAATCCTTGAAAGAACTGCGGCGGATAATTTCAGAAGTTGTGCTTTATGCTAAAGGGCTCCATTGATGTGTTTTAGAAACCCTACTTCTCCTACATTGAAAAAAAGCCTATTTTCTCCGGTCTTTCCATCCAATTATATACTTTTCTTAGTTTATTATTAAATGGGTTTCTTCATGAATTCTGCTGACTGAGTCTGTATGGTCAGAACAGACCATGTCCATTTTGGTCTATGAGAAAATATCAGTTTCTCATGCATTATTTTAAATGTGTTTCTATGCAGCAATGCAGATTTGTCAACAAGACAAATACTCTAAGAGGAAAACCCTTCACTGGCAACATTGTGCCTCACTACTCATCAGCTGTTTATTATTTAATTATGAGGATACTCAAAGTTCAAGCTGAGCTCAGTGGAGTGGAAAACAGTCCCACTGATTGATAAGTAGGCACCAGTTTGCTTTCCAAGGACGGCAGATGGCTCTTGGTGGTGATGCACTGATGTGTCAGGAGTTTCTTTTGTCTTATCAAAAGTGCGCACAGTTCCAGAAGTACATGTCAAACTACTTCCTTAACGTAAATGACCGCCATAACCACAACACCAGGGGGAGCTCCACTAACCACGTTAAACCCAGATTCCGAACTAACAAAGGTCTTAACTCATTCTCTTTCTATGCCACATCAATGTGGAATGCGCTCCCAACAGGTATAAAAGAAAGGGCATCTCTATCCTCCTCCAAAACCGCAATTAAAGTTCTCCTCCAGGCAGCTACAACCCTAAACTAACACCCTCCCCGGATTGCTAATAATCAAATGTAAACAATCAAATGCCTTCTGATCTCTCTCTCTCTCTCTCTCTCTCTCTCTCTCTCTCTCTCTCTCTCTCTCTCTCTCTCTCTCTCTCTCTCTCTCTCTCTCTCTCTCTCTCTCTATGTCCACTACTTGATGTCCATATCCTACCCCCCCCTCCACACCCCTGATTGTAAATAATGTAAATAATTCATTGTGATTATCTTGTGTGATGACTGTATTATGATGATAGTATATATGATAGTATATATCTGTATCATGAATCAATTTAAGTGGACCCCGACTTAAACAAGTTGAAAAACTTATTCGGGTGTTACCATTTAGTGGTCAATTGTACGGAATATGTACTTCACTGTGCAACCTACTAATAAAAGTCTCAATCAATCAATCAAAAAACATGCATAGACTGCCTCGATAAAAAATAACCTGCCATAGGGGTTGAAGGTTAAAGGTGTGTTTTCTTGCAAAAAATCACTATGTCAGTGACAGCCTGTCAAACTGCCAAGTCCCAGTGAGCCCAAAGACCTTTTGTGTGGTGTTGTGCTGACAAGCAGTCAACAGTCAGATAAAGAGGCAAGAAAGCAAGCCCAGTGGTTCAGCATTTGCCTATGGGTGGTGGAATCCGCTCTCTGTCATCTCATAGCGGATACAATTCTTCAGCTGTCAGGTGTTTTTCCAACCTCACTGGTGAGCTTTTTCTTTGGTTGAACGTGGGACCAAGCTGTCGGTCAGATTAGCGCTGCATGAGTCAATGTGGGGAGGTTTGTCGTATCCTCTGGGGAACCGCCGCCAGAAGGAGCTACAAATCCCCCGATGCCGAGCATACACACAAATTAAGACATGCATGCAGAACCGCCGCCAAAGACTGAAGTCGGGTCATTGGAAGGTTAGCGCAATTAAATCACTCATTCGGGGACTAGTTTTTTCATCTGTGAGCCTCAGCAAGATTTACAAGATATAATATGCTTATCGTAAATAATGCAAGCATGGATATGGTACAGCCCCTTAATGATTAACCCCATCTTGCCCTACTTTCCATTTACTTTGCTTTTTATCCATTTTGGTAAATTAGTAGGAAATTAGTTAATAACTTAAACACCAGTCAGTGAAAACCGCTTGAAGTATGTGCAGTTTGTAAACCAACCTACATTTATAGGGAAACGTGCCTCAAAAAGCCATGCAAATCTCAGGAGGCTTCAGTTAATCTCAGAGCAGCCTACAAGTCGATGTTTTTCACATCTAAAATCAAATAAAAAAATACTGGTAATACGTGCTCATATAAGTTCTGATATAAAGATGTTTGAAACAAATATATGATTGCCTGAAGCGCATTACTCCTAAGCACTTCGATTATAGAAAACAGCTCTTATGCTTTCTGAGCCTTGTTTCTTTTTGTGATGGCACAGATGACACAAGAGCACCAGTAATAGCAAAGTGAAAAAGCCAGATGAAAACCATAGAACCATAACTGGAGCGTGATGTGATTTCTATTACTTGTATTCCCTTTCTTCAATAGAAAAATCCCACAAAATCCTTGCCAGAAATTGGGCTATACAATAGAACTATTCAATTATACTGTAGCTCCTCTATAATTTTCCTCAACCATTAAATCATCTACAGATGTGAGGTCAATGACACAATACATGTTTCTTGGTCTGGCAGATGTCATTTATATACGATAAAATAACAACTTTGGTTTCAGGATTGACCCCTGGGGTACACCACAAACTATATCCAAGCATGAGGCTGTACAATGTTCTTCTCTCAGCATTGTAAATTGCTTTCTGTTTGTTAAGGAGTTCTTCAAACAATCCAAAACCGCCCTTTGACGCTCTGTTGTTCAAATTGCTCAACTGCATGTGGAAAATTCTAGAAAAATAACTGTTATCTGGCCTATTGAAGAAACTAGATTTACTCTAAGTTCTATTTTTCATCTCCGCAAGAGTAACACCATTCTGTCCTGCTTATCTTCCACGTGTTTTTTCTGCTGCCTTGATCAGAATGTTAATTATTAGACTCATGGAAAGGCGCGGAAAACTTAGACGTCTTAGCTGCGTCTTTGAAAGTAGCATCAAGTTGTTTTGTAAATCTCAATTAATGAGTAATCACCCATAGTGATTGCAGCTTCTCTGAACATTCTTGTACAGTAAGTAGGGTGATTAACTGCCGTCATGCTCCTTGCAATTACAAGCTGCTATTTGAACACTATGTATGTTGTCATGTAGCCAGAGAGTCACTTTGTTTCTCTGCCTTTTGGGTTATCCTGCTCACGACTAACCCATCCATCCATTTCCTACCGCTTGTCCCTATCGGGGTCATCCCTTTTTAAAACATATCACAAATTAACCTCACATATCAGCCTCTACTGTTTTACTAAACAATCCAAAAATCTATGTAGGAAAGAAAGAGCTGCTGATATTTGCAGCCTCATTTTATCTTAGTACATTCGACTAGAGCACGGGTGTCAAACTCATTTTAGATCGAGGACCACATGGAGAAAAATCTACTCCCAAGTCGGCCGGACTGGTAAAATCACAGCACAATAAGTTAAAAATAAAGACAACTTCAGATTGTTTTCTTTGTTTAAAAATTAATGTTGTTGTTGGTTTTTTTACACTTACATGTTGCGGTTAATAATATTCTATCTTTATTTGTCGTTATTTATACTTTCTGAATACATTATGTGATAATGTTCATCAGTCAAATCATTGGTGTTAATTTTCAATGTATCAAGATAAAACAAATAATATCAAAATCAAATTACAGGATGTTATTAATGTAGTTTGCTCAGTTTCCTCGACTGGTGCACTAACAGCATGTGGTTTATTTGTTTTGCATATACTATAGCATAATCTACAAAGATTACAAAAAAATTGCTATTCTAGTGGACACATTTAGAACAGCAGTTTCTTTCATTCCAAAATTTTGGCTCATTTATATACTTAGCAAACTCATCCCGCGGATAAAACCTGTTTGTGAGCCTGATCCGGCCCGTGGGCCGTACGTTTGACACCCCTGGACCAGAGACAAGAGATTAGCCGGTTTTACTGTTAACCGCGATTAAAAAACACACTTTTAGGGTTTTTTCTGCGTTCAAATTTGCATGGCGGCTGCCTCCAGCTAATTTTGTGCCGCACCCAGCCAGAGCAATTGATATTGCTCAACACAGCATAAAGCTCCGGCTGTGTTGATTGAGCGATTGATGTCCCTCTGCGCCAGCTACGTATTCTAACTGCAGTTGAAGCGTTGCGCCACTATTGGGCGCTATATCGACAGCAGTGCACCGGAAAGACCTGAAGCAACTACCGAAGAAGAAACAGATATAACCGTGTTTTTTTCCCGCTACTTGGTGCGTAACGTTGACCGGCAGGCAAAATCAGCCACTACTTTAAAAAGCGATCTCACGAGGAGGAAAGTTGAGAGTCCAGGTGAAACAGAGCAGATAAATTAACGTAACAGGCAGTTAAAATGTAATAATTCATGGTGGTGACAACATGTGGACATTTTTGTCCACAGAGCGCTTGAAGGCTGCTTCAAAATCATCTATGATTGTCTCAAGCAAAAGTGGCCCCACTATTGGGCGCTATATCGACAGCAGTGCACCGGAAAGACCTGAAGCAATCCTGTTTTTTTCCCGCTACTTGGTGCGTAATGTTGACCGCCGTAGCAAGTGGATTTCTGCCATACTGAGCATGATACGGAGGGATCACTGGAATCCTACAGAACACTCCAGACTGTGCTTTGAACCTTTTGTCTCTGGTAAGTGAACACAGCTAATAATGTTAGCTTCATTTCCAACCTTTTCTGACTAATTATAATAGATCGATTTATTGAAGAATTTATTAAATAGTTTGCATTGGATCATGACGGTACAGATTGACTGGTACAAGGTCAACTAAAAGGAGTTACCCCAAGAAAGCATTACAAGCATGTCGTGTTTATTTAAAGAAAATGTTTCCTCCTTGTCAGAGTAATGTTTATGTTTTTAGCGTTGCAGATATGGTAGGCAAAATCAGCCACTACTTTAAAAAGCTATCTCACGAGGAGGAAAGTTGTGAGTCCAGGTGAAACAGAGCAGATAAATTAACGTAACAGGCAGTTAAAATGTAATAATTCATGGTGGTGACAACATGGACATTTTTGTCCAAAGAGCGCTTGAAGGCTCCTTCAAAATCATCTATGATTATCTCAAGCAAAAGTGGCCCCACCCCACAAGCTATGAGCCCATCATTCTCTTTTGCAAGCGCTTAGGCCACAAGTGTCAAACTCAAGGCCCGGGGGCCAGATCTGGCCCGCAACATCATTTTATCTGGCCCACAAACACCTGGAAATTATATGTGTCAATTAAGTACTTAATATTTTCTCACTAAATGTAATGGATTTTTTTCATTTTGATAGAAAAAAATATATGTACTGCTTGAAATTGCATGCCTTTTAAGCTTTAATAGTAACAATTATTGCAACAAATATTACAGTATATTATCATCCATCCATCCATCCATTTTCTACCGCTTATTCCCTTCGGGGTCGCGGGGGGCGCTGGAGCCTATCTCAGCTACAATCGGGCGGAAGGCGGGGTACACACTGGACAAGTCGCCACCTCATCGCAGGGCCAACACAGATAGACAGACAACATTCACACTCACACTCATACTTTCCAAAAATGTTTTGTCTAAATAAAAATGAATTCTTATTTATCTGCTTTATTTAGGATTTTACAGCAAACTACCCATCAAATTAATACAAATTACAATATATTTGACAGTGTTCTTTACAGCATATTACTGTAAATTAAAAAAAACAAAACATTTTTTGCATTAAAATATCGGCGCATTGTCAGGATTGTACTACCTCTGCCTCAATTTGAGCCAGGAAAAACCCTGCACGTTTATTTAATCGCTTAGGTGGGCTTCAGTCGTCCTCATTCGCTATAAACGGGCATTATGCTGGTAGGTTATTTTCGGCCAACTGGCACGGAACAAAAACAAAGTTACACATGTGATGCACGTGCGCATCCGTGCCTATCGAAAGGCACGCTATGCTACATTGTCTTAAAAATGGCAGCAGGACAAAGCAGCAAACTTTTCCCACCCCCCCTCAAAACAGCTGAAATCGACAGCTTAAAAAATGACCATGTAGACAATGGCTCACCCATTTGCAAAACCTGTCAAAAGAAAGTTGTGGCTAACTGGTATAACATGTCCAATATGGTGCAGCATTTGCAGGATCACGGCGCAGCTTTACACGCCAAAGTGAAGAGAAGACATAACAAATTTAAATTATGTTAGTGGCAAATTAATTAATGAAGAATTAAGTTGAATATAAAATAGTAGTCAAAAGTTTACATACACTTGTGAAGAACATAATGTCGAGCAGTCTTGAGTTTCAAATAATTTCTACAACTCTTATTTTTTTGTGATGGAGTGATTGGAGCACATACTTGTTTGTCACAAAAAACATTCATGAAGTTGTGTTCTATTATGAATTTATTATGGGTCTACTGAAAATGTGACCAAATCTGCTGGGTCAAAAGTATACAATGTTAATATTTGGTTACATGTCCCTTGGCAAGTTTCACTGCAATAAGGCGCTTTTGGTAGCCATCCACAAGCTTCTGGTTGAATTTTTGACCACTCCTTTTGACAAAATTGGTGCAGTTCAGCTAAATTTGTTGGTTTTCTGACATCAAGTTGTTTCGTCAGCATTGTCCATACGTTTAAGTCAGGACTTTGGGAAGGCCATTCTAAGACCTTAATTCTAGCCTGATTTAGCCATTCCTTTACCACTTTTGACGTGTGTTTGGGGTCAACAAATATAGCTGAACTGCACCAATTTTGTCAAAAGGAGTGGTCAAAAAGTCAACCAGAAGCTTGTGGATGGCTACCAAAAGCGCCTTACTGCAGTGAAGCTTGCAAAGGGACATGTAACCAAATATTAACATTGCTGTATGTATACTTTTGACCCAGCAGATTTGGTCACATTTTCAGTAGACCCATAATAAATTCAGAAAATAACCCAACTTCATCAATGTTTTTTGTGACCAACAAGTATGTGCTCCAATCACTCTATCACAAAAAAATAAGAGTTGTAGAAATTATTGGAAACTCAAGACAGCCATGACATTATGTTCTTTACATGTGTATGTAAACTTTTGACCACGACTGTAAATGTGTAAATTACAATCAGTAGCTTAGCGTTTAGTTAGTTCAGTGTAAAAAAAAACAGCAACAGGTACTCCTGTCATACAGGGACCATTTAATGTTAGCGATTGCTTCTATTTGTCTATGTTGAATAAACTTTAAGTATTTTAAGTTAATACAACAAGTGTAAAACACTAACATAAAAAAAGGATGTTTACAAAGCAGATGTTACTTGTATTTAATTGCAACTTGCCACAAATTGACTTGTTGTTAATATTTATTATTTTGAAGAAAAAACGGAAGTACAAGTGACGTTCCGTCTTTTAGTCATATAGATTTTTCATTCATCACTCCAAGCAACGTTTGTAAGTTTTGACTAAACCGTCCTATGTGTGATGTCCAGTGTTGGGTTAGTTACTGAAAACCAGTAACTAGTTACAGTTACTAGTTACTTTATTTCAAAAGTAACTCAGTTACTAACTCAGTTACTTACACCAAAAAGTAATGCGTTACTGTAAAAAGTAACTATTTAGTTACTTCTTCTACTTTTTTTTTTAAAGCTCCCATTAATGCCCTTTTAGCCTTCATTTCAATACTGTTATTGCACTGGAGAATAATACAATGCGTTGATCAACTTGACATGCATTTGCATCACTGAAATCTGCTAAGCAATGTGGTCTACATACAACACACAAAGACACAGATATGTTTCAAAGGGCCAATTTATTTCAGGCCAGAACAAATTGACAAAACTATTTCAAATAGCTGCAACATAACATACATAAGTAACAAACAGCATAATAACACTAACACTAACACTAATCACGTTAAACCCAGATTCCGAACTAACAAAGGTCTTAACTCCTTCTCTTTCTATGCCACATCAATATGGAATGCACTCCCAACAGGTGTAAAATAAAGGGCATCTCTATCCTCCTTCAAAACCGCACTAAAAGAACACCTCCAGGCAACTACAACCCTAAACTAACACCCTCCCTTCCACATAATACCTCTTCGGATTGTAATCTAACAATCAAATGTAGACACTTTTTCTTATACTTTCTGATCTCTCTCTCTGTGTCCACTACTTGCTGTACATATCCTACCAAGTCAGTCCTACACTGTTCCAATGTCCATTTCTCTGATGATGCAATTGTTGATGCTGATTGTTGATGACTGAAGTGTTGATACCAACCAAACCTAACCCCCCATCCCCCTCAATATTCCACACCCTGGATCGTAAATAATGTAAATAATTCAATGTATATACTCTGATGATTATCTTGTGTGATGACTGTATTATGATGATAGTATATATCAGTGGCGTGCGGTGAGGCACTGCATCATCACAGTCAGATTTACAAACATATGAACCCTAAATAGTATCTTATTCACCATGTGATTGGCAGCAGTTAACGGGTTATGCTTAAAAGCTCATACCAGCATTCTTTACACAACTGCAGCACACAAAAAAGCACATTTAATAAAAAAAACATTATTATGGTCTTACCTTTCTTGCTGAACATCCACACAGCCAGCCTTTGCGTGTGTACCACGCCGTTTGAAAAGAACGGGTCTTCTGTCCCGAAGTCAAAAGCAAACCTTTTAGCTCCGGCGTTGGTCTACCTTTTAATTATTACCTCCTGCTTCGATTGAAAGTCCAGTTTAGAAAACTGTTTTATTGTACATATGTAATCCTCCATGGTTTTTAAAAAAGTCCAGGCGAGAGGAAATAAACAATGGCTTGCAAACTTTTTTTCTTTTTTCTTCTGCGGCCGAGGAATGATCTCTGGGATCACTACTGCCCTCTACCACCAGGAGGCCGGATTACTGCGAGCCTCAACCAGTACGTCTTTTGCAGCAGATTTATGAATGCTCTGCACAAAAAATACGTTACACACATACAGTTTTTTACAAAATACACTGTACATTATATACCTCAGCTAACTAAACTATGCCATAGTTTAGTTAGCTGATATAATTCATATAGCAATACAGTCTCACTGCACAGCAGCTCAGCAGTTAGCCGAGTCATTGTGCACAATCCATGTTGAGGCACAAATCAGTGACGTGCCTCAACTGGCTGCTGATCACCGCAACGTCTCTTCTCAGTATTTGAATGGCAAATGTGAAAATAAAAATAAAAATAATCTAAAACTGGTGAAGTTAAATGGAAAATAACTTTAGTATAATCACTGGATACATATAACAATTGTTTTTTTTTTCTTTTTACATTTTTTTTCTTTCCATAATGGCAGGTGAGGCCCCGCCTCCCCTGCCTCTAGTGACTGCACGCCACTGGTATATATCTGTATCATGAATCAATTTAAGTGGACCCCGACTTATTGGGGTGTTACCATTTAGTGGTCAATTGTACGGAATATGTACTGCACTGTGCAATCTACTAATACAAGTTTCAATCAATCAATCAATAACAACATAGCTGTAAACCTGGCTTCACCTAAGGAAGGCACACGTGACATACACAAAGCCCAACCAGGCAGATTTGAATTGTAGTTTTGGGCAGTAAACGGGATCTTTGATCCAAGACACAACTTACATTTAACTAAAATGTTCTTTTGTTTGTGCTCAACAAAAGAAAAGTAGTGAGAATATCTCATACTTGCCAACCCTCCCGAATTCCAGTGCCTCTCCTCGTGACAACCATTCTCCAAATTTCTCCCGATTTCCAGCCGGACTTATGGCACGCCCCCTCCAGGTCCGTGCGGACCTGAGTGAGGACAGCCTGTCGTCACGTCCGCTTGGCCAACCAAAAAGTAACCACAGAACACTATACCCGTATACCGTATAGTCGTATAGTGTTCTGTGGTTACTTTTTGTTTGGCCAACGGTTTACATTGTAATGCGCACCCCCCTCCCCTCCCCTTCCCACACCCAGACACACACAGAGCGCAGAGGAAGAATCAGAAGCACGTCACTCCAGCGCTGTAATAAAACACACTCAGATCTTCTGTTTCTAGCCGATACTACATAAAAAATAACATAAAATAACGCATTAACGCATCATGTAGTAACGGTAACTGAGTTACTGAATATAAAATATAACGCGTTAGATTACTAGTTACCGCCGAAACTAACGCTGTTACAGTAACGCGTTACAGTAACTTAGTCCCAACACTGGTGATGTCTGAAGGAATGTTTTCATGCATATTGTACATGTTATCGTAATGTAATGTAATCAAGCTAGCGTCTTTAGCATTAGCTAATATGCTAACACGTTTACGATTGTCTGCGTTACTAATGTTAGTTTAAAATGGCATTATTTTTGTATTGTTTCAGTTTCACAAATTTCTCAGTAAATTCACCAAAACGTCATTGTGGCGTCTGTTTAGCTGATTAGAGAGCGAGCATCTGCAGCTAGCAGGTCCATGACAATAGACCGCTGTTTGTATGATCAGCCGTTTTACTGCCGTGTTACAGGCACCGTTTGGAAACAATTAAGGTTTTTTAATAAAACATTCACAAAATCTTTCTCATTGCACAACATATATGTCTGCGACTTATAGTCTGGTGCGGCTAATACATGGACAATATTTTTTTCTTCTCAAATTTAGTGTGTGCGGCTTACATACCTATAGTCCAGTAAATATGGTATAACTAAAAGACAGACGTGGGTAATGGAATGAGTCAAAGTGTGACATATAATTGCTACATCTGTACTGCAAATGCTCTGATTACTACACAGCAAACGAAGCAGAAGCCCTGCAGTGTACTGTACAGTCTGGCCCCTATAAAACAATCCATCTTCTTTTGGAAGACCACATGCTGCACCATTCCAGTACAATTCGGGGCAGTCCACACATAACTGTACACTGACTGCATTGTAGCGTGTGCGACAAATACATATTTGAACGTTGGCTCGCATCCACCTCCCACCACAGGGTTTTTCACACCCCAAACAAAGGCTCGCACTATTGCGCCACCTTCCACTCTGCTCTCCCAGCGATGTAATTGGACGCTTGCTCTAAAACAAAACAAAAAAACCTCAATAAAAATGAGCTTACATATACAGCATTAGCATCCTGGGAAAATTAGTTTAAAAAAAAAGGGAAAATAGAAAGCAATTCCCACCACCGCCTTCTGCAGCTGTGAAGAGGAGATGTGCTTTCATGTCCTCAGCACATTTAGAAGATATGCTCAAATTGCTCGTACTATTTTTTTTGTCTGTTGTATGTGCTCTAATATTAAACTTACTGCTTCGATTAGCATTGCTGTAAAACAGCAAAATCTGCCCTTTTTGAACACAGAGAACAAAGCAATTTGGTTTGAAGCTATTTTCTATGCGACGTATATTTGTTAGATTTTTGTCTTGCACAAAGTGGCGTGAAGACCGTTACTTCTTTTTGCTGAAAGCAGTTTGGAAATACATTTTCCGAGTGTCTTTGATGGTTGACCATGTTACAATCAGCTGCCGTCTTTCTGATTTCACGTGTTCTTCCAGTTCCTGCATGTGGGCGTTCTTAAAGTGTGTCAGGGCATCAAACACAAGCATCTTCATCATCTGGAGCCACAAAGAAAGAAAAAAACATGCCATTTTAGACTCTGAATTTGCCAATAAGTGTGAATGTGACAATTGATAATCATTTTGCTTTGATTTGGTGAAAGGGTTTTATTAAGTGTGGTGTCCATCCATCCATTTTCCTTACCGCTCGTCCTCATTAGAGTGAGCTGGAGCCTATCCCAGCTGACTTTGGGTGAGAGGTGGGGTGTACCCTGGACTGGGTATAAGCCAATTGCTGGGTACATACAGACAAACAACCATTGACACTCATTTCCCCAACTATGGACAATTTAGAGTCGACTCATGTTTTACCTGAAAAAAAACCCAGGCATGCATGGGGAGAACAACAAAACCCCACTTAACAATCTCCCAATTGTGGGTCCTCTTATATTCATATTTTTTATTACATTGTTAGCGTCTGTGACTGTGAGCCAAAATCTTCTTTGTTCAATTTTGACGACTGTATAACATTTTTGTCAATGCTTGAAGGGTTCTTCAAGGTTAATCTGCCAACTTCCAGGGTGGCGTTATGACACTTTCTTAGCAAAATGCTTCAGAAAAACGACAAAAGTTTTTACTGAAATACTTTGTGGTTTAGCGTGTAGCGATATGAAAATTTCATATCACGGTTATTGTGAGCAAAATTATCTCAGTTAACATTATGATGTGCTCAAAAAGTACTATTAGTAGGGATGTATATTGTGTACCGATATTTTTTGGTACCAGTTCCTAATTTGGTCGGTCCAGGAAGACAGTTGAAATTTTGGACTGATGATTTTTTTTGTATCCAGCTGTCGTCATTATGACACGCTGTCATATTCACTTCAAGTAGATAATCAATTTGGAATAATCACAGAAAAGGAAGCAACAACATCCCACAAAAGTTTGTAACACAACAAAATATCTTCCTTGACTCCAAAGTCTTGCACACTAATCAATCAATCAATCAATGTTTATTTATATAGCCCTAAATCACAAGTGTCTCTAAAAGTTAGTGTCAGTTTGAAGTGAAGGCCACTTAACTCACGACTGGAACTTATGGTCGTTAAAAAGTGAACATTTTAAATAATCACTGGGTCTTTTTATTTATGTAACACACACACGACACAGACACAAGCTGTGTCTCAATTCGGCGGCTGCATCCTCCCAAGCACCAAGCCCATGCGGTCAACGAAGTGCGGGTCCTCAATTGGGACGGTCTAGCCTTTGGGACACTTCTTGGTTACGTCGTCCCCGCCCTTACATTTACGTCACGTATCTGCTGCTCTATCGCACAAAGTTGAACATTGGCGAACTTAAGAGAATAATTTGGAATCGTTTTTTGTGTTCTCTTGGTCATTTAACATATTTTCTGGACCATAGGGCGCACTGCTGATGAGTGGATCTATTCAGGTCTTTTTTCAGACAAATGGCGCACCGGATTATAAAGCGCATTAAAGGGGTCATATTATGATTTGTTTCTAAATTTAAAACATTTCCTCATGGTCTACATAAGATGTAATGGTGGTTCTTTGGTCAAAATGTTGCATAGATTATGTTTTTCAGACCATCTTCAAGCCGCTTTCTGACAGTTGCTCCAGGATGCGCCGTTTTGTGGGCGGTCTTATTTTACGTGGCTCACCTTCAACAGTGTCTTCTCCCTGCCATCTTTGTTGTAGCGGTGTAACGTGCAAGGATGGGAGTGGAAGAAGTATCAAAAGATGGAGCTAACTGTTTTAATGACATTCAGACTTTACTTAAATCCTAGATATAAGTTAGAACTTTACGCTACTGTATATTAGAAATGGCAACAACAGAAGGTGTATACCCCATAACAAGAATATAGTGAAAAAGAAGAAGCTTATCAACTACGGCATAGGCACGGACTACAGTGGCGGACGTGAGCAAATTTTCAGGATTTATACAGATCTCAAATACACATCAGCAGGTACCAGAAGGTAAGAAAAGTTGTTTTGCATAATATTGTAAAACAAAACGCCAGATTATATGTCTGCAAATGGGTGCCATTTTGTGGTCCTTATGCACACACCATAGTAATACTTGTATCTCTGACTACGGTAGCCAAAATGGGCCAACGATCCATCAAGCGGTGCGGCTTCAAAGTCATTCTAAAACATTTTGACAGATTTTTGAGTGCCCTGTGTAATGTTCTTTATTTTCAATGGAACATTTAAAGTTTCGGTGTTGTTTACTGGCGTCATATTGCAGTCTACACGTATCTCTTATGTGTGACTACCATCTACTGGTCACACTTAGCATTACACCATGTACCAAATAAAATTGCTTTGAGGTCGGTAAGCACAACCAGAATTACGCCGTACATTAGGCGCACCGGGATATAAGGCGCACTGTCGATTTTTGAGAAAATGAAAATATTTTAATTGCGCCTTAAAATCTGAAAAATACGGTACTTTATTTTAGTGGAGTATAAGAGCTATCGGCACATGCGGTTGAGAGCCGACCCATCATGAGAGATGGTTGTCATGAAGATGTGTCACGTGTCAAGCATTTTAAAGCCGTCATTTCTAATTATTAGTCAATGGTGGATTTATTTTTCTGCTCGTGAATGCTTGTTGTAGTGGGTCATGTACCTTTAAAACACACAGACAATCCAGAAGATGTCCCAGAAAGAGTCCTCACGGTCTGTTCATACAGCAACATCACACAATCCTATTTAGCAGTTACTTTATTAGTATGTGATTCACAATTTTCTAATCTTGTCAAATTACTTTGACAAGGCGCAGTTGGAAGAGTGGCTGTGCCTGCAACCTGAGGGTTCTTGGTTCAATCCCCATCTTCTACCAACCTCGTCATGTCCGTTGTGTCCTTGAGCAAGACACTTCACCCTTGCTCCTGATGGGTCGTGGTTAGGGCCTTACATGGCAGCTCCCGCCATCAGTGTGTGAATGTGTGTGTAAATGGGTGAATGTGGAAATAGTGTCAAAGCGCTTTGAGTACCTTGAAGGTAGAAAAGCGCTATACAAGTATAACCCATTTACCATTACCATTTACTTAATAGTAATAGTATATATAGGGATTGCATTAAATTATTAGTATCATATAATTATTTCAATAAAGGCAGAGGAAATTAATCACAACAACTGCAGTTTCAGCACATAAGTTTATTAGTGTATACAGGTTACATAAATACTTTATTTTTAAATGATCATCCAAACTAGTCGTGTTTTGTGTCATTTATTTTTCTCCCTTGTCCTTTAAATTGCTTTTTCCAAGTCAATGTCCTCCTTGATTGTTCAGCGCAGCAAAACACAACACAAAAAAAAGTTCAACACAAGGTCACAATATTCATGAATAAAAGTAAACATTTTATAATAACAAACAAAAAAACAGCAATAACTAATATCGGTAAATCGAGGCACATTTACAATACTTCATTATTCCAGCCACACATTGGTAGAACATGCTGTATTTTTCAGACCATAGGGCGCATCGTATTAAATGGCGCACTGCCAATAAAGTGGGTCTATTCAGCTCTTTTTCATGCAAAAGGCGCACCGGTTTTTAAAGGGGTCATATCATGATTTTTTAAATTTATTTAAAACACTATCTTGTGGTCCACAAAAGACTGAGCTAACTGTTTAAATGACATCCAGACTTTACTTAAATCAATAACGGAGCAGCATATTCTCATCCGTGGCTCAATAATGCAACATCAACGCTGGAAATGTGTCCCGTGAAAAAACATCCGACCTGAACCCTCTAATAATTTAAGTTCCATGGGTGAATTATGTAAACGCACTACAGTTTTTAGCGCTTTGATAGCTAGTCTACTGACAGATATAAGTTAGATCTTCACACTACTTTATACTAGATATGGCAACAGTGGAAGATGAATGTCACATAAGAAGGTAGAGAAAAAGAAGAAGCTTATGAGTACGGCGTCGGCAAGGACTACAATTGCAGACTCGCACACATTTTCAGGACTTATACAGATCCCAAATACATATCAGCAGGTACCAGTAGGTAGGAAAAGTTGGTTTTGCATAATATTGCGAAACAAAACACCAGGTATTATGTCTGCTAATACGTGCCATTTTGTGGTCCACACACACCATACTTTTATGTTTAATGCGCCGACAATCCATCAAGCCATGCGGCTTCATAGCTTACCGAAATCGTACTAAAGACAGATTTTTGAGTGCCGTGTGTAATGTTCTATATTCTCAACTCTCTTAAAGTTTTGGTGTTGTTTACTGCCATCATGTTGCAGTCTATACATATCTCTTATGTATGACTGCCATCTACTGGTCACACTTATCATTGCACCATGTACCAAATAAAATTGTTTCAAGGTCAGTAAGCACAACCAGAATTATGCTGTACATTATGCACACTGGCGCACTGGCGCACTGGCGGTTTTTCAGAAAATGAAAGGATTTTAAAGGCCTACTGAAATGAGATGTTCTTATTTAAACGGGGATAGCAGGTCCATTCTATGTGTCATACTTGATCATTTCGCGATATTGCCATATTTTTGCTGAAAGAATTTAGTAGAGAACATCGACGATAAAGTTTGCAACTTTTGGACGCTGATAAAAAAGCCTTGCCTGTACCGGAAGTAGCGTGACGTCACAGGTTGTGGAGCTCCTCACATCTGCACATTGTTTACAATCATGGCCACCAGCAGCAAGAGCGATTCGGACCGAGAAAGCGACGATTACTCCATTAATTTGAGCGAGGATGAAAGATTTGTGGATGAGGAAAGTGAGAGTGAAGTATTAGAGGGCAGTGGAAGCGATTCAGATAGGGAAGATGCTGTGAGGGGCGGGTGGGACCTGATATTCAGCTGGGAATGACTAAAACAGTAAATAAACACAAGACATACAGTATATATACTCTATTAGCCACAACACAACCAGGCTTATATTTAATATGCCACAAATTAATCCTGCATAAAAAACACCTCCCCCCTCCCGTCCATATAACCCGCCAATACAAATCAAACACCCGCACAACACACTCAATCCCACAGCCCAAAGTACCGTTCACCTCCGCAAAGTTCATACAGCACATATATTTCCCCAAAGTTACGTACGTGACATGCACATAGTGGCACGCACGTACAGGCAAGCAATCAAATGTTTGGAAGCCGCAGCTGCGTACTCACGGTAGCGTGTATCCAACTCAAAGTCCTCCTGGTAAGAGTCTCTGTTGTCCCAGTTCTCCACAGGCCAATGGTAAAGCTTGACTGTCATATTTCGGGAATGTAAACAATGAAACACCGGCTACGACGTAGCCGCTACGTGTTTGTGTTGCTGCTGCCGACCGCTAATACACCGCTTCCCACCTACAGCTTTCTTCTTTGCTGTCTTCATTGTTCATTAAACAAATTGCAAAAGATTCACCAACACAGATGTCCAGAATACTGTGGAATTTTGCGATGAAAACAGACGACTTAATAGCTGGCCACAATGGTGTCCCAAAATGTCCGCTACAATCCGTGACGTCACGCGCAAACGTCATCACACCGAGACGTTTTCAGCAGGATATTTCGCGGGAAATTTAAAATTGCACTTTACTAATATAACCCTATCTATTGGCATGTGTGGCAATGTTAAGATTTCATCATTGATATATAAACTATCAGACTGCGTGGTCGGTAGTAGTGGGTTTCAGTAGGCCTTTAAGTCTGCCTGAAAGTCCGAAACATACGGTAGATCCCTAACAATTTTACGCACTGAAATATTTTAACAAAGTTGTAGTAAAAAAATAATAACTGTGTTTAAGTGACACACTATACTTCCTTGGCAAAAAAAACATTAAATATTGAGTGTTTGAATATTTTAATCTTTTTCCACTTAATTCTTTAAAAAAAATTTAATTTTTGATAAAAATGTATAACATTTTATTGATGAAGGCACATTTAGTGTTTTTGGCTTCATTTTGGTTTATACAAATCATGCAGGGTTTTTTGCAGGGTGGTACAATCCTGACCATGCGCCACAATTTTAACGCAAAAAAAATGGTATATTTTTTCAATTTACAGTAATATGCTGTAAAGAACACCGTACAGTTTATTGTCATTTTTATTATTTGATGGGTAGTTTGCTGTAAAATCATAAGTCAAGCAGATATTTAAGTATTTATTTTGGAAAATCCAGTCTGCATTTTCTATGCGACCTTGCTTGCGGTCCTGCATGTGTACGAATCACATTAGCACACAGCACTGCAGAACAAGAACCTTGTGTCTGCAATTGTAAATAATTTAGTTTTAAAGTTTTGTGTTTCTTGTAGAATCTATATAAAATAATCTATATAAAGTAATATACATTAGCCTATTGTTAAAATAATGAAAAAAACATAATTAAATATATTTGTTTTATTGTATTGTTACATTAATAGCTGTTGTATTATTATAGGATGGCTTGTTAAACATTTCATAGAATTTTCAGAGGGTGGAAAAACCATGACATTTAATATAAACTGTAAAATGAATAAATACATAAAAAGAAAAAGAAAAAAAGTGGTTAAAAGCCATCGTCCCGGGGAGCATTTAATTTCGTGCCGTGCATTTTTTTTACCGTCCCCGGGACGACGGGACTACGTTAATCTCAAGCCCTGGAAGTTACATTTTATTGTTTGCATTATTTGTTTCAGCATTGCACTTTGAAGACGGTCCCTCAGCTTTTTGACAGCTTTGGCTCTTTTTCAGATCAGGACTCTAAGTCTTTCTTATTTACAGTATATATAAAAGTTTCTCATTTCTATTCAGACTTCCATATATATTTAATTTCCTTAATAGGTTGCCATAATATATATATATATATATATATATATATATATATATATATATATATATATATATATATATATATATATATATATATATATATATATATATATATATATATATATATATATATATATATATATATATATATATATATATATATATATATATATATATAAATATATTATATACAAGCCAAATTATCCCGATCCAGATATTACTTTAATTCAAGTAATTAAGTAATATTTCCAGGGCTTTAATTTACAACCATTTTAGTCACATATGTGCCCAAAATGTAATCTGTGCAACTTCAAAATATTTGGGAACAAACAATTATTGTATTGTGAGCTAAATTGGTGGCATTAGCCTCTATGTTGTGAATGAATAACATAGAGGCTAATGCCATGACTTTCATTGTGTTTCAGTGTATCTTGAAGGATCATGCAAGTAATTGTTTCTTGTTGATGCTGTAAACAAAATGTCACTGTGCAAACCCTTGTTTGTTGTTGTACTGAACACAGATTGAAAATAAACCCACTGAAATAATAATAATAACAATGATTAATTTCTAAGTCTTTGTTAGCCGTTTGTGAAGTTTTGTGCTCGTGCGCTACGTTCGCTCGCATCCTGTGCATCTCCTGGGGGCTAAGCCCCCCCTGTCCTTAAAAGCTAGTGACGCCCCTGCTCAGCACCATCTTAAAAGTATGACGATTTCTGGCGACCCCCGGCCAGAGGTCCAGGGCACAGATAGCAGGACCATCAAAATTATGTTGTGTTGTGCTCAGTGCTGTTACTTTTCACTGGGAATTGGAAAACAACAATAATCAATCAAATATATATTAGGTTTTCTCTTTAATAATTCTGAACTCCTGTTTCCATGTTAGTGGTGTATCAATTAAACAACTGCTACCAAAAGGAGTTGTGCCATAACAGAAGTCTTTTTTGTTGTTGTTACGTTCTACTTTCAACTGCACTGAATCAACAGCGCCTCTACTAGTTTTTTCCAAGTAATGCAGGTTGAATCATTTAATTATCTTCATCCTCATTAAGTTTTAGGTCGGTATCCTCCATTTGTCCTTTGTAAAATTAATAATGTAGCTAAATAAGATTAATAGAGTTGTAAAGTTACAAAGGACTTAAAGTTAGATTTATTTGCAGACGACACAACTGCTTTATGTTCAGGAGAGAACACACAGAAGATAATACAAATAATAACAGAAGAAATTAACAAATTGAAAAGATGGTTAGACAAAAACAGACTATCTTTGAATCTCAGTAAAACTAAAATAACGCTATTTGGTAACAGTAGAAAATAGCATCTTACACGAATACAAATAGATGGAGTAGACAATGGAATGGTAAAAGAAACCAGATTTTTGGGAGTATTTATAGATGATAAAATGAACTGGAAATCTCATATACAAAATATACAACATAAGGTGGCAAAAAACATTTCAATAATGAATAAAGCAAAATACGTCCGGGGCCAAAAATCACTTCATATTCTCTACTGCTCGCTAGTGTTACCATATTTGAGTTATTGTGCAGAAATATGGGGAAATAACTACAAATGTGCGCTACATTCGTTAACCGTGTTACAAAAACGATCATTTAGACTGATACATAATGTTGGATATAGAGATCATACAAACACTTTATTTATTGAGTCAAAAATATTAAAATTCGATGATTTGGTAAAATTGCAAACAGCTAAAATTATGTACAAAGCAAACTATAACCTGCTACCAAAGAATGTACAACAATTCTTCTCAACTAAAGAGGAGAAATATAACCTTAGAGCAGGGGTGGGCAATTAATTTTTACCGGGGGCCGCATGAGCAACCCGAGCACTGCTGGAGGGCCACACCGACAATATTTCAATTAAATTTTGCTTAAATTATTTTTGATATACCGTAAGATAAAAAATAATAATATTTTCATTTAACCTAACTTATCTTTATTCAAAAGCAGATGGCTTTTGATGGTTTTATTTTTAACACTTTCTTACACAACGCTTCCTGATGTGTAATACCATGCAAAAATTTACATTTCTGTCACTTTATCCTGCATCCTCTTTGTTGTGAACGTAGCAGGCCTGCAAGGTGATTGGCGAAGAAGGAGGAAGCGTTGCTGTTGCGTAAATGAGGAGTGAGGATAGATTTGCGTGTGGAAAGAACGAGATAAGTTGAGCTGTGTTAGTATAGGTTGCTCAATAAAAGTTTAAAAAGAGCGTCAGACTTGGTGTGCACTTCTTCTGGACGCTACAATTGATGTCAGAAGTGGGATGAAATGCCTCCCAGTTCGCCTTGCCATCAAACCTGGGAGTCTTCATTGAGGGCGGAATTCCCCCATGGCACCTGTAGACACTGCCCCCCTCTCTCTCTCTCTCTCTCTCTCTCTCTCTCTCTCTCTCTCTCTCTCTCTCTCTCTCTCTCTCTCTCTCTCTCTCTCTCTCTCTCTCTCTCTGCGGCGAGCTCCTCACGTGGCACGTACCTCTCGATGACGTAGCAGGCTGCGCACACAATTAAGCAGCGCAGTATGCGCAAAGTTTTTCTTCTGACACCAATTGTAGCGTCCAGAAGAAGTGCACACCAAGTCTGACGCTCTTTTTAAACTTTTATTGAGCAAGCTATACTAACACAGCTCAACTTATCTCGTTCCTTCCACACGCATGTCTATCCTCACTCCTCATTTATTAGGCTGACCATATGTCCTCTTTTCCCCGGACATGTCCTCTTTTGCGGGGTTGTCCGGGGTGTCCGCGGGCGGGGTTTCTTAAATGCCTCAAATGTCCGGCATTTTGAGTTAGGGTTGCGTGTATTTTCAATGTACGTCTTGGGCAGGGATCTGCAACCCCTAACAACTAAATTAAGGGCGTGCCGTGATGACACTGCATATATCCTCTATTACTTGCACAAACAGCGTGCCAGCCCGGCCTCATGTTGTATGAAGCTTTAACTTGCACACGTGAGAGGCAGCAAGGCATACTTGGTCAACAGCCACACAGCTTACACTGACGGTGGACGTATAAAACAACTTTAACACTGTTACGTTACAAATATGCGCACACTGTGAACCCACACCAAAAAATAATGACAAATACATTTCTGGAGAACCTCCGCACCGTAACACAACATAAACACAACACAACAAATACCCAGAATCCCATGCAGCCTTAACTCTCTAACCTCAACCGACGCACGGGGGGGGGGGGGGGGAGATGTGTGGGGGGGTTTGGTGTAAGGCTGAAACGACGCGTCGACATAGTCGACGTCATCGATTACGTAAATACGTCGACGCCGTTTTTGTGCGTCGACGCGTCGCATATTTACGTCACACTACCGTCATGGCGGAGCGCAAAGCAGACTGTGCGAGCGAGGGGGAAAAAATCACGCCAAAAGTGGTCAAAAGTGTGGGAGTATTTCAATACACGGCCTAATGGCTCTTTGAGTGATAAAGGTTGCCGACCCTAGACTCTAGGGTTAAGTTAAGAAGGGGTTAAACAAAACAAGCTGTGAAGGTGCGCACGCAGAAACATTTGTGAGGGAGGGGCAGAGACACAGAGCGAGAGAGCTAGTGAGTGGAGACAGACATGAAAACAAGAAATGCCGAAAAGTAAATGCAACTTCACGGATGATTTGCGGAAAAAGTATTTGTGTTTGGTCCTGGCCGTGACACATGGGAAGCAGAATGCACTGTGTGCAAAGCAGTAACGTGTATATCTGTGGCAAATAAAGATCTACAAGCCCATATCGACACTACAAAGCACAAAACAGCTGTGCAGGGCGAGAGCTCGTTTATGACAACCTTTTTCCAAAACACAACATAGAATGTGAGATATAACAGGATAATGCATACATTTGTCATTTGTTTTCAAAACGCTTACAAAAAAGTGGTACCCCAAAAATTTACTGTGGGATCCCATTTGTATGATTTGATGGGGTCCCTGGGACCCCATTTTGAAAATTCCTAGCGCCAACACTACTGTCAACATAGGAGAAAAAATGCTTTATTTAAATAAATATATTACTTATGAAGCAAGTTCGAGTATCATTGGCAAATTTTCACCTAGTCCCGGCCTTGGCGTGCTGCCCGCCTTGGCACGCATATGTGTCCTCTTTTTGGGATTTCAGAATATGGTCAACCTACATTTATGCAACTCAAGACAACATCAACTTCAGCAGGTCATTACACTATATTTTTTAAACACAGCAACATGTGTACTACAAATTAAGCACACGGCTTTACCTTTACTTGGCAGTCCATGTCTTGTTGAAAACACGCCATTCGTCATCACCTTTTCTTTTTTTAGCGTCTCGGGGATAACCGGGCATCACTTGTCGCTGTGCGCCTTCACTAACAGGACATACACACATAAATGACACTTTTCAAAATAAAAGCAGCACAGTTGCATTGCACGCACGACATACATGTTTTTTTAAATTTATTTTGTAATTTGTGATTGCCGCTGCGCGCACGAGCATACGTCCACACGGAAGTCTTACAAATAACGCTTTTCAAAACAAAAGCAGCACCGTTGTATTGCACACTCGAGATAGATACTTTTTAAAATGTATTTTGTAATCTATGATTGGCCTAACGCGGGCCGGACAGGGACGTACAAAGGGTCCGCATAATGCTCAGGTCAGCCTTAGAGGAAAATCTAATTTAAAACATTTTGTATGCACGTACAACACTTAGAACCTTTAGCATATCAGTATGTGGAATTAAATTATGGAATGGATTAAGTAAAGAAGTTAAACATTGTACTGATATGATCCAGTTTAAGAGGTTGTTCAAATTAATAGTGCTTACAAAGTACAAAGAAGAATAATTATGAGAAACACTTTCAACCTTATTGTAAATAAGATATTCTTCATCTCAGTATGTTAATAATGACTGACTTAATTATATATTACAACACTGTTGTATTACTCATTCACGGATGTCATTTTACTATAAAAAAAAGTCAGTAAATGAATGTATATATTTGTAAACGCTCTGAAGTGAGAAAGGGGTAGGATTAAATAAGCTTTGCTTCTTCCCACTCCTTTTCGGACATGATGTAAAGTGAAATGATAAGAAATTGTGTGATGTATAATGCTGTAAGTGTGTTCATGTTCGAAATAAACGAAAGAAAGAAAGAAAGAAAGAGAACCAATGGTGTCATTTTCCTCATGACATAGCAGGTCATGCTTGCAATATCCTATTAATATGTCACTCATCCTATAAAATGATGAAGTATCAGAGTTCTTGATACAATATATTTCCAGGCCATTGCATGGTGGAAACTATGTGGTTTGGTCCTAC
The DNA here is from genome assembly GCF_033978785.1 of Entelurus aequoreus. Lineage (NCBI taxonomy): Eukaryota > Metazoa > Chordata > Actinopteri > Syngnathiformes > Syngnathidae > Entelurus > Entelurus aequoreus. Next base: position 23,320,172 of record NC_084734.1, read on the forward strand.
ATGCTCCCTAAGATTCAATCTGCTCAAACAGAATATACAAATAGGACCAGCAAGAGGCCTTTGCGTGCCTTTCTGGAGTAGCTCACAATCCCTTCGGGTGGTCAAGAAATCAATGAAGGATTCACTTAAAAGCAGACCTACTTCCCTTTTCCCAGTAAACATTCAACAAGCACAACAAAATAATTTGCTAAATTTATCAAATAATGAAAATAAATATGGTGTAAAGCTACAAATTGGGGTGTATTGTACTGATAACACTACCTTGTTTTTCTTACATTCCGTGACTTGTAGCTGATGTAATCCTTCTCCAGGCACAGCAGGCCTGACCTTGAAGTTGCTGTCCCCCCTTGCGGGGCTTAATAGGGCGAGAGCTAATTGAGCATGTGCAGGGCAGCAAATGAACATTAAGTGTCACTTAAATTGTCAGATAAAAAGAATATAGTGAGTGTAAAATATTAAATGGGGATTACACTGTCTTTACATGAAATACATATCTTTTTAGGTGCATAAAAATTGTTTGAGTGAACAAAAATGACATCATAAAATACAGTATGTGTGTAGGACTGTAGCTCCCTTGAAGCAAGTGCGTGCTAAGGTCCCCACCATTCGCAGGGGCCCTATTTGGCGCACAGGTTGCAGTCCAGGTCCAAGTCCATATTTTAGTAAAAGTTTGTACAGTTTGAACACAATATAAATCTCTATACAATACTGTATATAGAACTTAACAAGAGGGCGATGGGTCATTTCTATTTATTAATAAAGTAAAAGAAAAACATCAACTAGCTGAATTGTCCTCATTTGACAACACGCACACACACAGTCAACAGCCATGTGGTTCACTCTCCCATTTGAAATCACAGAACTCCTTAACTTAAACATCCTGTTTGCTACAATGATTAAAAAATTAAAATACAGAAAAATAAAAATAAATAAAGGATAAAATCCACTTCACCTTGTTGGTTAATCTTCTTTGCCTGCAGCTGAAGGGAGTGGGGCGTGAGGGAAAGACAGTGTCGACAACGCTGTTGATATTTCGTAATTGTTACATAACACATTGCTCGTCCATTTTTTTGAGATTCATATTGAGCTAGCAAAACTAGAAATATGTACAAAACCCAAAACCAGTGAAGTTGGCACGTTGTGTAAATGGTAGGGGTGTAACGGTACACAAAAATTTCGGTTCGCTACGTACCTCGGTTTAGAGGTCACGGTTCGGTTCATTTTCGGTACAGTAAGAAAACAACAAAATATACATTTTGTGGTTATTTATTTACCAAATTTGTAAACAATGGCATAACATACATATACACACAGGCTCCATTGCCAGGGTTAATGTGGTCAACATATATAAAATAAAAACTAAATAAGATAAGGCTCAGAATGGTTTCTTAACAAAACCTTTCTACAAACCCCGTTTCCATATGAGTTGGGAAATTGTGTTAGATGTCAATATAAACGGAATACAATGATTTGCAAATCATTTTCAACCCATATTCAGTTGAACCTGCTAGAAATACTTTTTATTTGATGTTCAAACTGCTACATTTTTTTTGCAAATAATGATTAACTTTAGAATTCGATGCAGGCAACACTGTTAGGATCCGCTGCTCGGATCACAGTTTGTTTACTTTTTAGTGTCACGTGTGTTTTCAGCACCTTGTGTTTGTTTCTGTTGCCATGACGGCAGATTGTGCTCACCTGCCTCTGGTTAGCGTTCGGGACGCGCACCTGTTGCCCGAGCGCTAATCAGAGGGCTATTTAGTCTTTAGTCTCGGCCTGGCTTGCTAATTTGCTTTTACGCAACAGCTAACGACTACTTTGATTCCTGCTAGTTTTCATGCTATGCTATTTTGCTTGCTAGCTCCCATGCTAGTTCCTTTGTTTTTTGTGTTCCGTGCTATGAGCACGTTTTTGTTTTTTCTGTCAGATTTATTTGCTTAAATAAATCATTTTCCTACCTGCACGCTGTGTCCGAAGCCGTCTGCATTCCTGGGAGAACAACCTCGCACCACGATGAGACCAGGTCGTTACAGTAGCAAGCCAGCAAGAAAAGGTTCTCCCGCAGCGAGCACGTTGGAGGAGATGGATGAAGGTGCGTGGATGGTGTTGCGAGCGATGGAGGCGGAGACTCTTCGCTATTCCCCCTCGGAGCGCCAGGACCTGATCTGGAGTCCTAACGGAAGATTGGTCCCAGTCAACTCCGTATGGCCCGAGGACATCGCCACACCCCCACACCACCGGACGCGTCAGCGAAGACGGAAGCCACCCAAGAGGTCTTCACTTTGCTGCCAAGACGCGCCACTTCCTCAGACTCCTCCACCGGTACACAGCAAGCTACATTCAGCCCAAGATTCCCCTCCTCAGATGTTTGGCAACCCTATTGACCATTTCGCCAAACAATTCTCCGACTGGGCTGTCAGTCACCTGGACAGCAACGACAATGACGTCCTTCCGTTGGCGCCCCCTGATGAGGTAACTCCGCCCACTTTCGATGATGTCATAGATCAGGATTTTTTTTTTTCCACCTTCAGCTTCCTTCTGTCAGCCACTTCTAAATGACTTTAATGCCAAGATAAAACATTATCAGGACAATTTTGTTAAATGTAAATCTAGTCAGTCCCAGTCACTTTCTGAGTTTCAAGCTCTACCTACAGTAACTTTGGTTCCGCCCCCAGTGACTCTTACTCCGCCCACAGCACAGATTTTTTTCCCCATTGATCTCCCACCCAATCTCAAGTGGGGGGTGAGAATAAACATTTTGGACATTTTAAAGGGGAGGAGTATACCGCCCTCCTGACCTCCCTCCACCCACCCTTGAAGACGGTTCCAAACCACAAGGAGCGCGTCTGGTATCCGCTTCTTGAGGGGGGGGGGGCTAGTGCTGGGAGCTGTGCTAGTGGGGTGGCACAACGGCGCTCAGCTAAGCCGCAACCTCCTGCCCGGCCACCACCACCTGTCCTTCGGCGGGCTAAGCCGCAACCTCCTGCTCGGCCACCGCCACCAGTCCGTCTGCGTGCTAAACCGCAACCACCTGCCCGGCCGCCACCACCGGTTTTTCGGCCTGCTAAGCCGCAACCGCCAGCTAGGCCACCTGCACCTAAGCTAGCGCCAAGTCTATGGCTAGCACCAGCTCCACCACAGGTTCTGGTACCTGCACTTCGGCTGGTTCCCACACCAGTACCTGCACCTCGGCTGGTTCCCACACCAGTACCTGCACCACGACTGGTTCCTGCACCAGTACCTGCACCACGACTGGTTCTCGCACCAGTACCTGCACCACGACTGGTTCTCGCACCAGTACCTGCACCACGACTGGTTCTCGCACCAGTACCTGCACCACGACTGGTTCTCGCACCAGTACCTGCACCACGACTGGTTCTCGCACCAGTACAAACTCCTCGGCTGGTTCTCGCACCAGCACCAACTCCAAGTCTGGTTCACGCGCCAGCACCGACTGCCACGACAGCGACTCCTGCTGCCACGACAGCGACTCCTGCTGCCACGACAGCGACTCCTGCTGCCACGACAGCGACTCCGGCTGCCACGACAGCGACTCTGGCTGCCACGACAGCGACTCCGGCTGCCACGACAGCGACGACGACGCCGCCTCCTGCTCCGGCTGCCACAGCAGCAACGACGACGCCGCCGCCTCCTGCTTCCACGGCGACGGCGACTCTTCCTGCTGCCACGGCGACATCTGCTCTCTCCTCGTCTCCGGTGGGCCTTCCCAGGGCGCCGCCACCTTCCTCACCCTTACCGTCGTCTCTGCGACCTCGAGTGGTCCGGCTGCGCAAGCGGAAAGCAGGTCCCCGCATGCAGCCCTCGAGGTCAGTGAAGGGACGCCAGTGGCGCAAACAGCAGTGACACCCAAGACTTTGTTGCAGGACTCAGAGGCTGCTGAACTTCTGGCGCCACTCACGCCCACCTTCTCGGCGGCCACGAATGTGGCCTTTCCGTGGTCGCCCGCCTCGCCAGCGGCGGCGTTGTTCCATTCACCGCCGCCACCTGACCCTTCCCCGGGCGAGGGTCACCACTTTGTCAACAAATGCGTGAGCAAATTGTTGAACAGTTTAAGAAAAACCTTTTTCAACCAGCTATTGCAAGGAATTTAGGGATTTCACCATCTACGGTCCGTAATATCATCAAAGGGTTCAGAGAATCTGGAGAAATCACTGCACGTAAGCAGCTAAGTCAATGACCTTCGATCCCTCAGGCTGTACTGCATCAACAAGCGACATCAGTGTGTAAAGGATATCACCACATGGGCTCGAGAACATTTCAGAAAACCACTGTCAGTAACTACAGTTAGTCGCTACATCTGTAAGTGCAAGTTTAAACTCTCCTATGCAAGGCGAAAACCGTTTATAAACAACACCCAGAAACGCCGTCGGCTTCGCTGGGCCTGAGCTCATCTAAGATGGACTGATACAAAGTGGAAAAGTGTTCTGTGGTCTGACGAATCCACATTTCAAATTGTTTTTGGAAACTGTGGACGTCGTGTCCTCCGGACCAAAGAGGAAAAGAACCATCCGGATTGTTATAGGCGCAAAGTTGAAAAGCCAGCATCTGTGATGGTATGGGGGTGTATTAGTTCCCAAGACATGGGTAACTTACACATCTGTGAAGGCGCCATTAATGCTGAAAGGTACATACAGGTTTTGGAGCAACATTTGTTGCCATCCAAGCAACGTTACCATGGACGCCCTTGCTTATTTCAGCAAGACAATGCAAAGCCACGTGTTACATCAACGTGGCTTCATAGTAAAAGAGTGCGGGTACTAGACTGGCCTGCCTGTAGTCCAGACCTGTCTCCCATTGAAAATGTGTGGCGCATTATGAAGCCTAAAATACCACAACGGAGACCCCCGGACTGTTGAACAACTTAAGCTGTACATCAAGCAAGAATGGGAAATAATTCCACCTGAGAAGCTTAAAAAATGTGTCTCTTCAGCTCCGAAACGTTTACTGAGTGTGGTTAAAAGGAAAGGCCATGTAACACAGTGGTGAACATGCCCTTTCCCAACTACTTTGGCACGTGTTGCAGCCATGAAATTCTAAGTTAATTATTATTTGCAAAAAAACATCAAATATCTTGTCTTTGTAGTGCATTAAATTGAATATGCGTTGAAAAGGATTTGCAAATAATTGTATTCCGTTTATATTTACATCCAACACAAATTCCCAACTCATATGGAAACGGGGTTTGTACATATAAAGTGCTTTTTTTGATTGATTGATTGAGATTTTTATTAGTAGATTGCACAGTACAGTACATATTCCGTACAATTGACCACTAAATGGTAACACCCCAATAAGTTTTTCAACTTGTTTAAATCAGGGTCCACGTTAATCAACATTGAACTGCTTCAAGCTGTTGCTCAGATTAAATAAAATGACAAAACTTTTCTTCTACATAAAAAAAGTGCAACATTAAACAGTTTCAAGTCAACTCAGCCTCAGATTAACTTTTATTCCCCCCCCCCCCCCCCCCCAGCCTGGCTAACTTGGCAGTAAGAGGGTATATGGGCTCATTGTTCTTCCACCATAGAAGTGGGTCGAAATCTAGTTTTTAATGCAATATGGACTTATATCTGCTGCTATAAAAACATTTGTTATTGCTTTAGCCCTGCCTGACTCGCCAAGGAGAGGCTGTTTGAATGCGGTGGTGACGCTTCAAATAGGTTAGCATGTGTTATGAGAGTAGCGTATGTGTGTGTGGCCCTTTAATATGTGACAGCATGTGAGGTAAGTGTGTGGGCGAGCAAGGTGAGGGAGCGGTAGTGTGAGTGCGGGGAGTGGCTAGTGTTTTGTTGGATTGGTTGTGTGCAAGACCTCAATAAAGCCACGATTTGCAACTAATCGCCGGACTCGTCATTTACCCTGGAATCCGGAGCTGTGGAGACCCACTGCCGGGTAGAGTGAAGGGTGTTGCCCCCGAGAATACATCGGCCCTGGAGGAGTGTCTCCCCTGCGCTCCTCGACTACGGTCTGGGAGCCTGAACCAGGAGAGGTCCAACACATGTTTGACGTGTTGTCAGAAGCAGCTGCTGAACAATGTCGGCAAACCTCCGTCCTCTATTGTTGTATCGCACAGCCAATGTGTTCCCAAACGGGAGATCTTAACGAGGCAGGAGGGTCTTCCAGCTCTGGCATTTACATGTTGTCCTAGCCCGGTCGCTGCTAGCATGTGTACTCATTCGGTACACATCTGAACCGAACCGAAACCCCCGTACAGAAACGGTTCAATACAAATACACGTACCGTTACATCCCTAGTAAATGGTAAATAAAAACAGAATACAATGATTTGCAAATCTTTTTTAACCTATATTCAATTGAATAGACTGCAAAGACAAGATACTTAACATTCGAACTGGTAAACTCTATTTTTTGCAAATATTAGCTTATTTGAAAATTGCTGCCTGCAACATGTTTTAAAAAAACTGGCACAAGTGGCAAAAAAGTCTGTGGCCATGTCTACACTAAGTGGTTTAACCCCTTTAAACAAATAATTATTTAGCCTAAGCCCCGTTTCAGCCACACTAAACCAGCGTTTAAGGTCCCCCTCCTCGGACAAATTTTTACACGGGTAAGTCAGCCATGTATTCTTTAGTCTCCGGCACTTAGGTTTGTATGGACTCATTGATCGTGTACAAAGTCAGTTCGGAGAGGAAGTGACGCCAGAAAGACCTCGCCCACACAGGAAGTGACGTCAGAAAGAACAAGCCAAAGCCAGCTTCATAATAAAGCTCGGAATTAACCACTGTAAATATGACGGCGAGTCATCCAGACATGCCGTGTTTCTCTTTCTTCTACATGTACAGACGCTTGTGGAAATCACACATGAATACCTTAAGAGAAAGCGTATGCAGCTATTTCGGCTACAACACTTCTCAGACGGCAAGAGAACTTTCCAATGTCCGGCCAGGTCAGCTGTGATGCTACTTAGCGAAAAATGTTGTCCATTTGTCGAAGGAGAGACAAGGAGAATGTGGGCTCTCGTGGATGTGATAAAAAAGATAGCGTGTGCTTTGTATTACCTGGCCGTCGAGGGAAGACTACAGAAAACGGCGAATGCTTTTGGACTGGCAAAGCAGACTGTATCAGTTATTGTCCGCCATGTATGTCGCGGGCTCGACGTCTAGGTCCAGAGTATATATCGTCACCAAAGACGAATGGACAATGAAGATGAAGGCAAAAGAGTGAGGAGTGTCCTGACCAGATATCTAGATCCCTAGATTAATGTTAAATGTTCTTATCACATTGTTTACATGTCTAATAAAGATTTGATTAATTAATGACGGCTCAGGTGTGATTCACTACAATAGGGCCCCACAGCACACTGGATTCCAGTTAATTGAAATACCACAACACTGGATATTGTTCAGATAAGTTACATTTAAGAACTTGCACACAAAGCCGCACTGGAGATGACTATGACGTGTGCATTTTCCGCGCATGCTTACTCGGTCGCGTTGCTCCAGCGGACGGTGGGGGCGGGGGTCTTAAACGGTGGCACTGTTGTGTGTGGACACGGATAAGGTCAGGTGTAATTTACCCTGGATAACCTTATCCGGCTTAGTGTAAACGGGGCCTGAGAAAGTTGAGGAAGGCTCATCAAACACTTATTTAGAACATCCCGCAGGTGAACAGACTAATTAGGAACAGGTGTGTGCCATGATTGGGTATAAAAGCAGCTTCCTTGAAATGCTCAGTCATTCACAAACAAAGATTGGGCGAGGGTCACCACTTTGTGAACAAATACGTGAGCAAATTGTCGAACAGTTTAAGAACATTTCTCAACGAGCTATTGCTAGGAATTGAGGGATTTTACCATCTACGGTCTGTAATATCATCAAAAGTTTCAGGGAATCTGGAGAAATCACTGCACGTAAGCGGCAATGCCCGTGACCTTTGATCCTTCAGGCGGTACTGCAATAAAAAGCGACATCAGTGTGTAAAGGATATCACCACATGGGCTCAGGAACACTTCAGAAAACCCCTGTCAGTAACTACAGTCTGTCGCTACTTCTGTAAGTGCAAGTTAAAACTCTACTATGCAACGTGCTGCACCATACTGAAACGTGATATATTTTGCCCCTCTTATATTGCTTGTATTGCTCAGCGGCCTTGTGGTTAGAGTGTCCGCCCTGAGATCGGTAGGTTGTGAGTTCAAACCCCACCCGAGGCATACCAAAGACGATAAAAAATTGGGACCCATTACCTCACTGCTTTGCACTCAGCATCAAGGGTTGGAATTGGGGGTTGAATCACCAAAAATGATTCCCGGGCGCGGCTACCGCAGATGCCCACTGCTCCCCTCACTTCCCAGGGGGTGAACAAGGGGATGGGTCAAATGCAGAGGACACATTTCACCACACCTAGTGTGTGTGTGACAATCATTGGTACTTTAACTTTTAACTTTAACTTAATGATACATCAAGATTGCAGAGGCAGTGCAAACAGGAATATACAATATTTTTTGAACTATAAGGCGTTCTTAAAATCCTTTCATTTTCTCAAAACTCGACAGTGCGCTTTATAGCCCGATCCGCCTAATGTACAGAATCATTTTGGTTGTGCTTACCGACCTCAAAGCTATTTTATTTGGTACATGATGACATGATAAGTGTGACCAGTAGATGGCAGTCACACATAGGAGATACGTGTAACTGCAATATGATGGCAGTAACACATAAGAGATACGTGTAGACTGCAATATGACTCAAGTAAACATATGTTCCATTGAAATTATAGAACTTTACACACAGCGTTCAAAACTCTATCAAAATGTTTTAGTACAACTTTGGTAAGCTATAAAACTGCACCGCCTGATGGATTGTACTGTGTTCAACATACAAGTATTATTATGGTGTGTGTATAAGGCAGTGGTTCTTAACCTGGGTTTGAGTGAACCCAAGGGGTTCGGTGAGTCGGGCTCAGGGGTTCGGCGGATGTCAGGACACAACCTACTCAGTGGCCTAGTGGTTAGAGTGTCCGCCCTGAGATCGGTAGGTCGTGAGTTCAAACCCCGGCCGAGTCATACCAAAGACTATAAAAATGGGACCCATTACCTCCCTGCTTGGCACTCAGCATCAAGGGTTGGAATTGGGGGTTAAACCAAAAATGATTCCCGGGCGCGGCACCGCTGCTGCCCACTGCTCCCCTCACCTCCCAGGGGGTGAACAAGGGGATGGGTCAAATGCAGAGGACAAATTTCACCACACTTAGTGTGTGTGTGACAATCATTGGTACTTTAACTTTTAACTTTAACACCCGACTCATCGTGTAAATAAAAACTTATCTCTATCGGCGTATTACGGATACGGCAACCGCAGAAGTCACACGGATTTGCAGGTGTGTAATGTGTTGTGAGTTTATGCACTGTGTTGGTTTTGTTCTTTGAGCAAGGTTCATGCATGGTTCATTTTGTGCACCAGTAATAAAACATGGTAACACTTTAGTATGGGGAACATATTCACCATTAATTAGTTGCTTATTAACATGCAAATTAGTAACATATTGGCTCTTAAAGGCCTACTGAAACCCACTACTACCGACCACGCAGTCTGATAGTTTATATATCAATGATGAAATCTTAACATTATAACACATGCCAATACGGCCGGGTTAACTTATAAAGTGACATTTTAAATTTGCCGCTAAACTTCCGGTTCGAAACGCCTCTGAGGATGACGTATGCGCGTGACGTAGCCCGACGAACACGGGTATGCCTTCCACATTGAAGCCGGTACGAAAAAGCTCTGTTTTCATTTCATAATTCCACAGTATTCTGGACATCTGTGTTCGTGAATCTGTTTCAATCATGTTCATTGCATTATGGAGAAGGAAGCCAAGCAAGCAAAGAAGAAAGTTGTCGGTGCGAAATGGACGTATTTTTCGAACGTAGTCAGCCACAACAGTACACAGCCGGCGCTTCTTTGTTTACATTCCCGAAAGATGCAGTCAAGATGGAAGAACTCGGATAACAGAGACTCTAACCAGGAGGACTTTTGATTTGGATACACAGACGCCTGTAGAGAACTGGGACAACACAGACTCTTACCAGGATTACTTTGATTTGGATGACAAAGACGCAGACGTGCTACTGTGAGTATGCAGCTTTGGCTTTTTTTTGCGTATGTACGTAACTTTTTTAAAATATATAAGCTTTATGAACCTTGGGTTAGGTGAACGGTCTTTTGGGCTGAGTGATTGTGTGTGTTGATCATGTGTTTGAATTGTATTGGCGTGTTCTATGGAGCTAGGAGCTAGCAGAGGAGCTAGGAGCTAGCATAACACGTACCGTACCGTAAGTGCGCGTCACGTACGTAACTTTTTAAAAATATATAAGCTTTATGAACCTTGGGTTAGGTGAACGGTCTTTTGGGCTGAGTGATTGTGTGTGTTGATCGGGTGTTTGAATTGTATTGGCGTGTTCTATGGAGCTAGGAGCTAGCAGAGGAGCTAGGAGCTAGCATAACAAACACGCAGGTGTTATTATGCAGGATTAATTTGTGGCATATTAAATATAAGCCTGGTTGTGTTGTGGCTAATAGAGTATATATATGTCTTGTGTTTATTTACTGTTGTAGTCATTCCCAGCTGAATATCAGGTACCGTGAGTATGCAGCCTTGGCTGCTAAACATTCGATAACTTGACCGTATGTGCGCGTCACGTACGTAACTTTTTAAAAATATATAAGCTTTATGAACCTTGGGTTAGGTAAACGGTCTTTTGGGCTGAGTGATTGTGTGTGTTGATCAGGTGTTTGAATTGTATTGGCGTGTTCTATGGAGCTAGGAGCTAGCAGAGGAGCTAGGAGCTAGCATAACAAACACGCAGGTGTTTTTATGCAGGATTAATTTGTGGCATATTAAATATAAGCCTGGTTGTGTTGTGGCTAATAGAGTATATATATGTCTTGTGTTTATTTACTGTTGTAGTCATTCCCAGCTGAATATCAGGTCACCCCCGGCTCTCACAGCATCTTCCCTATCTGAATAGCTTCAACTCCCCACTAGTCCTTCACTTGCACTTTACTCATCCACAAATCTTTCATCCTCGCTCAAATTAATGGGGAAATTGTCGCTTTCTCGGTCCGAATCTCTCTCACTTCATGCGGCCATCATTGTAAACAATAGGGAACTTTGCGTATATGTTCAACTGACTACGTCACGCTACTTCCGGTAGGTGCAAGCCTTTTTTTTATCAGATACCAAAAGTTGCAATCTTTATCGTCGTTGTTCTATACTAAATCCTTTCAGCAAAAATATGGCAATATCGCGAAATGATCAAGTATGACACATAGAATAGATCTGCTATCCCCGTTTAAATAAAAAAAAATCATTTCAGTAGGCCTTTAACTAGTCATTATTATGTACTTATTAATGCCTAATTCGGAATGGCCTTATTATAATAACCCTAAACCTCTAACCCTAACCCTAACCAAATAACTCTAAATTAAGTCTTTGTTACTTAGAATATGTTCCCCTAGTGTCCAAAAAACTCTAAATTAAGTCTTTGTTACTTAGAATATGTTCCCCATACTAAAGTGTTACCAAAAACATATAACTTTGTCTTGAATTTGAAAAAAAACAACATTTTATTTTTCACTAAAGAAGGGTTCGGTGAATGCGCATATGAAACTGGTGAGGTTCGGTACCTCCAACAAGGTTAAGAACCACTGGTATAAGGTAAGACCTAGTATCTGGCGTGTTGTTTTGCAATATTATGCAAAACCAACTTTTCTTACCTTCTTGTACCTGCTGACTTGTATTTGGGATCTGCATAAGTCCTAAAAATGTGCACGTATCCGCCTTTGTAGTCCGTGCCGACAGCGTAGTAGAGAAGCTTCTTCTTTTTCTCTATCTTCTTGTAATGGGACATTCATCCTCCGCTGTTGCCATTTCTAATATAAAGTAGTGTAAAGTTCTTACTTATATCTGTCAGTAAACTCGCCATGAAAGCGTTAAAACATACCGGTGTAGTGAGTTTACATTATTCACCAAAGGAACTTTAGTTTTTTGAGAGTTCCGGTCGTTTTTTTCAAGGGACACATTGTTTCCGGATGAGGAGATGCTGCTCCGTTATTGATTGAAGTGAAGTCTGAATGACATTAAAACAGTTAGCTCCATTTTTTCCACTTTTTCCACTCCCGTCCTTGCTCGCCACACCGCTACAAAGATGACGGGGAGAAGACGCTGTCGAAAGTGAGCCACGTAAATAAGACCGCCCACAAAATGGGGCATCCTGAAGCGACTGTCAGAAAGTGGCTTGAAGATGGTCTGTAAAACATAATCTATGCTACATTTTGACCAAGGAACCACCATTACATGTTAAGTAGACCACAAGGAAGTGTTTTAAATTTAGAAAAAAAAAAAGACCCCTTTAAAGCGCCCTATAGTCCGGTGCGCCTTTTGTATGAAAATAGACCTGACTCGACCCGCTCATCGGCAGTGTGCCCAATGTTCCGGAAAATACCGTAAAGTCTAAAGAGGTCATGTTCGTGCACAAAGAGTTCCCTCCTCAAAGACGCAAGTTTCCTTTACGGCGTACACGCTCACATAGGCCATGCAAAGCTTGAAGTCCTGTGCCCTCAACATGAGTCCTGTTTCATTATGCATTTTCCCAGCAGTTGCTGCGTATTGAATGTCACGTCAACAAAAGCTTGCTATTCAATACCGCAGCCAACTCGCCTAGACAACCAAGTTAGATGTCTCTGGTCTAATTGCTACATTTTATACTCAACATGGACAACTACTGTATATTGGGATGCATGGCTTCCCGGGTAAAGTTGATTCAGTAGTGTGTCTCGTTCCTTTTAACGGTTTTGACGGGGACTGAGGCCAGGGTTATTTTTATGAACTTTGGAACGGAAAATGTTAGAGTTAGAGTTAGAGTTAGAGTTTGAGTTTATTTTGAACATGCAAGCATACAACATGATACATCACAATTTCCAGTTTCTCTTTTCAACATGTTCGAAAAGGAGTAGGAAGAAGCAGAGCTTATTTAATCCTACCCCTTTTCTTTACATAACAGTTGCTGAAACTTTTTTATTCACTTCCTGTTCTCAATTTATTCACAATAAACTCCATAGGTAATCACAATAAAAATAAATAAATAAATAATAGTAAGAATTTAATAATAATAATTGGTGAAGAAAGTCATATTTTATATGATGAGATAAGTAAGATGACTTTAAGAATGAATGAATGGATGGATGAAATAAATTGAGAATGTTTGTCATGGTTCTTCTTCTTTGTACTTTGTAAACACTTTAAGTTTGAAGAGTTTCTTGAAGTGGATCATATTAGTACATTGTTTGATTGCTTTGCTTAATCCATTCCATAATTTAATTCCACATATTGATATACTGAAGGTCTTAAGTGTTGTACGTGCAAACAAATGTTTTAAATTACATTTTTCTCTAAGATTATATTTCTCCTCTTTTGTTGAGAAGAATTGTTGTATATTCTTGGGTAGCAGGTTATAGTTTGCTTTGTGCATAATTTTAGCTGTTTGCAAATTCACTATGTCGTGGAATTTCAGTATCTTTGATTCAATAAATAAAGGGTTTGTATGTTCTTTATATCCAACATTATGTATTATTCTAACTGATCTTTTTTGTAACACCGTTAATGAATGAAGTGTACTTTTGTAATTATTTCCCCATATTTCTACACAGTAGCTCAGATATGGTAGCACTAGTGAGCAGTAGAGAATATGAAGTGATTTTTTGTCTAGAACATGTTTTGCTTTATTCATTATTGACGTGTTTCTTGCTACTTTATGTTGTATATTTTTTACGTGAGATTTACAGTTCAATTTATCATCAATCATTATACCTAGAAATTTGGTTTAATTTACTCTTTCAATTTCTATTCCGTCTATTTGTATTTGTGTTTGACTTTCTCTTCTACTGTTACCAAATAGCATTATTTTAGTTTTACTAAGATTCAAACCATCTTTTTAATTTGTTAATTTCTTCTGTTATTATTTGTATTATCTCCTGTGTGTTCTCTCCTGAACAAAACGCTGTTGTATCATCCGCAAATAATACTAACTTTAAATATTTTGTAACTTTACAAATGTCATTTATATAAAGATTGAATAATTTAGGTCCTAATATTGATCCCTGAGGTACACCACAGGATATATTTAGCGTTGTAGACGTGTGTTCGCCTAGCTTCACGTATTGTTTCCTGTTCGTTAGATAACTTCTTATCCAGTTTAATACTGTTGCGTTTGACCAGATGTTCCTCCAAGTGGGATGTAAAACGCTGGTCAGTCCCAAGTTCCTTAATGACATATCAACTGAACTCAAACGGTACCACCAAGCACAGAATAGGTATTTTGTAATTTTATTGTCAAAGCTTTGGCAATAATGAGACCAGCCTCGAACAACACATACAAATGCGCAGCCCAAGTTGATCTGGCATTCCACAGGCCAAAAGCAACTCTTTTCACACAAAGAAAGCCCGCCTTTCCCCTCCCCCCAACACTGATAAGAAGAGAGACTTGGGGGTTGTGTTCACATTCCTGATGGTTTACGACCCTATCTAACCAGGCAATCTGAAGACAAAGAGAAACTAGTATACAGAGTAAAATTAAGGAAGAAAATATGAGCTGATTCAAACATGATTATGAATAAAGAAATAGCTCTTAAACATATGCATTATCCACAATCCCCCTTCAGATCTTATCCAAAAGATCTCTCCTACGAGAGCAACACCTCTAAAGCACGCCCTACATTAAAGTAGGTGCTGTTTTGGTTTTCGAGCAAGCTATCGATAAACAATCAAACCATAGTTACATGGGAGAGAGAAGGAGGGAGTCAACGTCAATGTCGTCATTGTCAGGGAAGGAAACTAACGGTCCCTGAAAGTCACCACTATGCTTGACCCCCTTCAGTGACATAGCAAGCCCAGAACCAGGGTGGGGTTGACCTTTGAAAGCTCTAACAATGATGCGGGTGCATAGAGACCTAGCACAAGGGGCAATAAAGCATCCGCATGAGGTTATGACGGCCAAGAAAACTCCAATGGAGACCAGGGCCGACTTAATTAGGTCAGACCACCTGCCAAAGGTGTTATGAAGCCAATCTTTAAAGGGGTCAGAGACACCGGAAACTTCAGTAAGTTCTTAGGCTCTGAGGCCTTCTAAGGCGCTCTGGACCGAGCCAACGGGGGCAGCATTGTTAGGAATGAAGGTACAGCATTGGTCACCAAACATTGCGCACACACACACCTTCTTCCTTGGCTAGGATGCGGTCAAGGGCTATGCGGTTCTGGATGGCCATGAGGGAGGTCGGGGCAAGTTGTTCAGCAAGTCCCTCAACGGCGTCACGAGTCAGGTTGGTCAGTCTCAACAGATTATAAAAAACATAGTTAATGCGTTCTACATTTTTAGTAGCAGTCACAGGGAAAATAGCACCAATGATAGGAAGGTTCTCGAAACCTGCACAGGATTCACACCACAATTTGTGTTGTGAGGGGACCCCTCTTGGTTGTCCAATTGCATCAAAGTAAACACCATCAGGGTTTCTCATCAGATCAAAGGAGCCCTTTACACTCCTCCGAGATAAAACATGGCGGCGTCGGCGAGAAGTTAGAGAGGCCGCTGAGACAGGAGTTACAAGGGGAGTTAATTTGGTACCCACTAGGGTGAGTGGGGTCACCAGTCTAACCATAGCACAAAGCCCTACGGATAACTTTGGGATTCTAATGTACAATCTGTGCTCCCCACAATACCAGAATAAGTCAGCTCGTGCCCAAGGGCCTATCCTTGAGCCATCTATCAGTGTGGTGCACCAGGAAGGGTTAATGTCACCCAATTTGTTGGGGGACGAAGAGGGTCCTTTGAATTGAAAACACGTGTAATTCAGCTTTTGGGCCACAAATGGAAGAAGTCGGGTGGAATTGTCAACAGGAGGGTACACACTAGCCAACAAATCGCACCCTGGTGGCGTGGGTTCAGAGAACAAGGAAATAAGACAGTTTGAGCCATTTATGTCAGTCAACTTAAAAGGAGCGGGGTAAGTGTGGGGAAAAGGACGTCCAGCGGAACAAGCAACACAGTCACCCAGGTTTTGGCATCCACCTGAGCCACAGGTTTACCTGTACCCGCTCCTAAGGTCAAAGTTACCAGGCCTTCGGTGGTGATGTCATTAGCACGCACAGATGTGAGAGCCTTTGAAACACCACCAAGGTGGGGTGGTACTTTAGGTGCTACAGAGGGTGTAGAGGTAGTTAACGCCCTCTCAAGGACATTAATTTTAATAATTAGAGTCTGTATCAGTCAGGTCAACCCCCAAAACAACATAAAAGGGACGATGGGCACCACTTACCATAGTATGTTGTCTGCATCCGACACCGATGGTTCAGGGTTGAGTCGTCACAAATATAGAGGTTATTACCACGGTAATAGCTATTGTGTCCCCCGTAATTAATC
Source organism: Entelurus aequoreus (assembly GCF_033978785.1). Classification (NCBI taxonomy): domain Eukaryota; kingdom Metazoa; phylum Chordata; class Actinopteri; order Syngnathiformes; family Syngnathidae; genus Entelurus; species Entelurus aequoreus. Next base: position 23,336,624 of record NC_084734.1, read on the forward strand.
ACACTGCACAGGTCAAAAAATAAGTCTTGCTATCCCCTTTGACCCAGTCTATTTCAAGTCCGCTGTTTGTTCTTAGACACTTGTCAGTCACTGTCGTCGGGAAGGATGAACTGAGACACAAAGACAGTAGAACACGCCCAAGCACCAGTCCGTCAGGGAACACTACCGGGTGTGACATCCTGCTTTTCGTCTATCAAAATCAGAGTAATTCAGGTAACGAAACGGGGATAAACATCAAACTTTTCACTTAATATAACGACACAGATAGTTATGCTGAAAACAAGCAAGAGAAATTGGATAACTTCGAGTATAAAGGCTGGTCTCAAATAAGGATATACAATATAGAAGTTAAAAAGAGTAATATAGGTAGAAAATCTCTCTCTCAGCGTCGTCTTCTGGGCTGTAGGATTATGTGTGTGTAATTAAAGCCTCGCTCTTCTATGACACTAAAAATGAGTCGTTTTCTGCTCCCGTTCTTCTTCAGCTGCCTCAGGCTCAAAAGGCGCTGCTGGGGGTCGAGTGGGGCAGATGTAGTGGCGATGTCAGCAATGACATCCGCTGGTAATCTGTCAGGTTCTTCAGCAGGAGTGTAGAGGGAGAGGTGGTACCAGGTGTCCCCTTTTCCAGCTAGTCGAAGGGCGTGAGACGTCCGTTCCACGACCTTGAAGGGACCAGTCCACCTGGGCTCCGTCCACTTGCGTTTGATGACCTTGATCTTGACCCTCTCAGCGGCCGGAAGGGAATCTGGAGTGGCGGGCTGTCATCCTCGTATCTGTACAGAAGAACTGGCACACAAATTCTGCATTTTTTGTGTAAAATACCATTTTGGTTTTACGCTGAGTCCTCCTTCCATGGCGACTGCTGGTCCTGGGCTGACCTGTATGCAGCTCATAGGGTGAAAAACTCAAAGGGCGGTAAAACAGTTTTATTCACGGACCTTCGAATGATCATTAACGCTAATTGCAACATGTCAATCCAATTGAATTTGGTCTGTGCACAGATTTTAGCCAATTAGTTTTTAATGTTCTGGTCCATCCTTTCAACCTTACCTTGGGACTTAGGATGGTACCCCAAACCTGTGTTCTAGTCCGAAAGCCTTTTCGACCAAGGCTAAGTGAGTATTTTTTTTTTAATGGTTGCCGTTGTCTGACCTAATCTTTTTGGGGAAACCATGTCGGGGTTCTAGGTCATTCACAAGTCATTTAATTACTGATATTGCATCCTCTTTTGAGGTTGTTGTTGCTTCCGGCCAACCACTGTGATTGTCAACACAAGTCAGTACGTACCTTTTCCCTTGTACCGTATTGATCATATCAGTGAAATCAAAGACTATACATGGTTCACCCTCACCTCCTCCATATTCTAAATTTGATCTACTAAACTACTATCGATGTGTAAAATCGTTATTTTCAAATTAAAATTAGTTATAACTTCTTACCCACGGTAAAAACGTTAAAACTATGGAATGTGTCAGAGTCGGATGATTGTCGATTTTGTTCCAAGGAGTCTGTATCCACCCTCACTCACCCCCTTCTGTTTCTGAAAAAAGGACTGTGTTAGTCATACTATCACTTTCAGAAACATCTAAGAAAAAGGTCAGCTAATAGTCAAGTAGCGGAGGACAGGTCATGTTTGAGGTCAATGATTGTCTCTTTAGCCTCTATGGTCCACTGGGGGGTGGTGTTAGGGTAGGGGACCCCTTAGCAATATCACAATTAACTCAAACTCAACTAAACCCTAGCTTTTATGTAACTTATTCAATATGGTGAAAGTAACAAATATGCTTATATTTATATTGTCACCAATACTAGAAAAATACTACCCTTGTGGCGAATGCTTTAGCAATAGTATTTTGAAATTTTACCACACCTGGTGGCCCCAATAATTCATTAAGTCAAGCTCATGTTGTAGAAAGTCGAATGATGCGGACACGTTTGTTACTGAATACTTTCTATCAGACTTCTGCCATGGCAACTTTGTGTATGTAATGAGCAACTATAATTATTTGATATGCTTAAATGTGTAATGTGTCGTTTTAGCTCAGCTGTTGTGTAGCTGCTAGCTCCTCGTAGCCTACAGGTGTCTAAAGTGCAGCCCATAGTTATGTGTTTAACACAACTATGTGCTAAACCTAAACAATTGAAAATGTGGTATTTGGGTGTCGGTGTAATGTTTGGCAGCTACGCCGTGTCTTATCATTGGACCTAAGTTCTTTGGTTTTGTAGGCGAGACAGAGAGCAAGTGAACAATGTGGGACACAATTGTGTCCATCTTATACCATGCTAGTTGTTTCAAAGATAGGTCAACATGAGCAACCACACCTTGAGTTCCAACATATATAAATATACAAAGGAGTCAAAGGTCTCCTGGTATGAGTGTCTAACTGGTGATCATAACATATGGCGAGTCGGGTGGCAGAACACACGGAAGCATCTCAGCCAGTCAGGGTTTTCACTGTTAGAGCAGTTGGATGTCAGGGTACAGTTTGTAAAGCAGATCATTACCGAGCAGGCAAGGTGTGTGATGATCAACCACGAAGGGATGCTTTAGCGAGTGTCCAGCAATCTGAACCGGAAGTGGTTTGGTGACAGGTAACATCCTTGTGACCCCAGCAAAGCCTTCAACCTTTAAAAAGGAAGCACACAGTTTCTTTGGAACTACTGCATTCAAAAGTGAATGTGTAGCGCCAGTGTCAATCATGAACTGATAACATTGTCCATTGACAACTATGTCCAGCAGGGGGCCTGTCTGTATTTCCTGCTGTGGCTCCTGCTGTGGGCAGCTTCAGAAGACCCCCCCTTGGTCCACGTCGTCACCCAGGAAGTAGGCGGAGGCGCCAGGCGCTAAGGCGGACCTGGGGGCGTGGTATTGTTGCTGTTGTTGTGGCTGATGTTGGGAGGAGCTCTGCTGTGGGTGCCCTCTGCCACGACCTCGTGTTCGTCTGCCGGCACGACGGAACCATTCCTGTTCGGAAATACTCGGACAGTCTCGGCTCCAGTGACCAGGCTGGTCACAGTTGAAACAGTTTCTTCCCCGGATTGACTTTGAAACGCCGCGTCCACCACCTGAGCCTGAGGGTCTGGTTTCAAGTTTATTGAGGATTCTTTCCTCCATCTTTTGTAGTTCAAAAGCAAGTTCACCCGTTGCCGAATACACTTTAGCAGATTTGTGACCTTTAGGGTCTTTAGACATTTTTGCTACATCAATTTGTAAATTAAGGAGTTGTTTCCTTACTGCTCTGTCCTCAGCCTTATCATTTTCACCTTGCTTAGTCCAATTCTGCATGTGGTGGATAAGGTGCCTCTCCCAGGTAGCACCGTCAGCTCCTGGTATATCAGGATTAGCATCCATCCTTTTTTTCACCACAGTTGGCATTGCGTCAAGTACGGCTCGTCTAAAAAACTGTCGGTGTTCCCCTTCTTTACTGGGGTGCACACCTGTAGCACGTGACCATTGCTCTTTAGCTTGACTTATGAATACATAAGGTGACTCACCATCTTTCCACTGATAAGTGGGTGTGGCATTTTGACACGGAAGAGGAAAGAGACTGCGCATAGCAGTAGCTATGTCGTGAATGTATGGTGTTATTGGCAGGGTCTGAGGTTCAGCCATTAATCCTGCTTGTTGTTCCATGTTTTGGCCATCTTGCGTGGAAACACAACGATACAAAATGCCCCTAAAGTCTCCTACTGAGAGTGTGTATCCTGCTGTTAGTTTGTCTAACGTATTAAGCCAAAGACTCCCACCTTCAGACACAGGTGGGAGTTTGTCAACGATGGCCTGTATGTCTGCAACAGCAAAAGGCTTATATTGGAATCTGCCGCTATTATCAGGAAAAAGTGGATATGCGTGTCCCTCCAGCTTTTTTTTTAAGCGTGTGTTGTATGCATGTGGTTCATGTGGGTGTTGGTCAATGTAGCCTTCCATTGAGCCATTAACAGTTACAGGAGACCACAAAGTCTGGCTCTGTTGTGTGTTGTATGCATGTGGTTCATGTGGGTGTTGGTCAATGTAGCCTTCCATTGAGCCATTAACAGTTACAGGAGACCACAAAGTCTGGCTCTGTTGTGTGTTGTTCGAGAATGTCTGATGTGCACGTGAGAGACTGTCATCTACTGGGGGAGGGCATTTGTTTATGGCAACAAAATGGTCTGGCGTGTAAAGTGAGGAGTTCTGCATTGACTCATGCATTATCTGCTGTCTAGTAAGATTAGGCATATTCGGGAGGTTTTCCGCTGGGTGGCTGTTATTTTGGGGCTTAGGCACCAGAGGTGATTTACACTCAGGAGACAGCATTAGTTTTGGAGGAGGGTTCAATCTTAGAGAGGCTGTGTGAGCACCGCCCTCATTTGTCACAGGAGTAGGGGGTGGACCAGAGAGCTTTGTTTCTGTTTCGACCACCAGGGCTCCTCCTGTGACTGTCAAAAGTGGGTATAAAGACGCCTCCGGCTTTACGTCATAGGGCGGTGGCTTAGTCAAAGTCTGGGCGGGTCGTTTGAATTGTCTTACGCATGCGCGGCAGGCAAAAGACCAGTCAATCCATTTTTTCATGTTTATCTCAATTGTTTTCATTTCTTTAGCAGCTTTTCTTTTTTCCATGTAACTCCCGCTTACTCGAATTCCCTCTAGCTTCCTTTTCTCATTCGTCAAACGCTTATATTCTCGAGCACATAAGTTCTGTAAGCCTTCTTTTAACCCGTTAGGTTCCTCGCCCTGTGCTCGAGTCATCTCCTTAACTACTTTACTTCGTTCCTTTTTGTCTCTCCCCGCGGACTCCATTGTTACCAAAAGCACATTCAATTGATCATTGAACGATAACCATTCATCACATTTTCCCCAGCCGTCATCACATTCTTGTCTGTCACACTCCTTGGCCATTTTCACCAGCGCACACACACACACAAGCACGTGTAAGCACTCACGCACACACAAGCAAGTGCCTACAGCCCTACGCACACACACACACACACACACGTAAGCACTCTCTCTGCGTTTCACTTTACCATAAAACTTCCAGTTACTTTTTTATTTTATTTTTTATTTTACCTGACGTTTGAGTTCACAACTTTTCGAGTATTGTAAACTCCCTCTTAACCCTTTCAAGGAACGTTCTCTTTTTTTTCTTTTTAAACTCTACTTGCTAATTTTATTGTCGACAACCGTCCATTCAATTGATCATTACACAGTAATGATTCATCACATTCCTCCCCGACCGCCATCACATTCCTGTCTGTCACACTCAGTGGCCATTGTGTCTATTTTTTTCAGAAGGGCCTCGAACCCCTGAAGGCCTTTAACCCACAAACCATACGGCGGCCTTTAACCCCGTAATTTTTCGTACAATACGCAGCTAGAGCCTCTAACTCTAACCCGTGCAATTTATCGTGCAATATGCAGGCCTCTAACCTCCATATCATACGAGGGCCTTTAACCCGTTACTCTTTTAGGCGGCGACCAACTACCCAGGGTGAGCCACACCCAACTATTAGTTCACTCGTCAATGAAACTGCCCGTCACGGTAATCGAGACACAATGGCGTGAGTTGACCACCTATTTACAATTTTAATGCAATGGCAGGCTCGGCAAAAATGCAATCAATCTATCAAAATCACCATTCTGTGTCTGCGGTACAAAGCAGTGTTTAACTTACAGACTTCTGGGCAGACTCCTAATGCAGATTTTATCTAAAAAGAAAGGTTCTGCTTACCTTGAATTATGTTTTGGCCATGTGAGTCTGTCCAGAAGATTGCAAGAGAAGGTCCAATTGTCAGCGTGTCATCTCGGACGAAGCCCCCAAATTGTTGCGTTTGACCAGATGTTCCTCCAAGTGGGATGTAAAACGCTGGTCAGTCCCAAGTTCCTTAATGACATATCAACTGAACTCAAACGGTACCACCAAGCACAGAATAGGTATTTTGTAATTTTATTGTCAAAGCTTTGGCAATAATGAGACCAGCCTCGAACAACACATACAAATGCGCAGCCCAAGTTGATCTGGCATTCCACAGGCCAAAAGCAACTCTTTTCACACAAAGAAAGCCCGCCTTTCCCCTCCCCCCAACACTGATAAGAAGAGAGACTTGGGGGTTGTGTTCACATTCCTGATGGTTTACGACCCTATCTAACCAGGCAATCTGAAGACAAAGAGAAACTAGTATACAGAGTAAAATTAAGGAAGAAAATATGAGCTGATTCAAACATGATTATGAATAAAGAAATAGCTCTTAAACATATGCATTATCCACAATACTAACCCTCTGATGCCATATCGTTCTAGTTTTTTGATTAAAATATTGTGATTAATTGTGTCAAATGCTTTAGTTAGATCCATAAAAACTGCTGCTGCACATTTTTTTACTGTCTATTGCATTGGTAATTTCTTCTGTAATTTCAATTAAAGCCATTGAAGTTGAGACATTAGCTCTGTATCCATATTGGTTCTCTTCAAGTATTCTATTTTTATTTATGAAACTCTCTAATCTGTTATTAAACAGTTTTTCAATGATTTTAGAAAATTGTGGAAGTAAAGAAACAGGTCTATAATTTGTAAATTGATGTTTATCTCCAGTTTTATAAATTGGTGCAACTTTAGCTATTTTCATTTTGTTTGGGAATGTACCTGTTTGAAATGATAGATTACTAATATACATTAATGGTCTTGAGATCTCTTCAATAACCTTTTTTATCGTTTCCATATCAATTCCATTACAATCAGTTGAAGTCTTAGATTTACATTTTTTCACGATTGTAACTATTTCCTCCTGTGTCACATTACTGAGGAACATGGAGTTGGGATTTCGCTCTATGGCATCATTATAGTCCTCAATTGGAACTGGGTCTGGAATCCTTTCTTCCAATTTTGGTCCAATATTTACAAAATAATTATTGAAGCTTTCAACTACTTCCTTTATGTTGTCATTTTTTTTATTTCCGTCTAAAAAGTATTGAGGGTAGTCCCTCTTTGTGCCATTTTTAATAATGCTATTGAGGATGCTCCATGTTGCTCACATATTATTTTTGTTCCTGTCCAATAATTCACTGTAATATTCTTTTCTACATGATCGTAGTATGTCTGTTAACTTGTTTTTATACTTTTTGTACTTAATTTCTGCCTCTATAGTTCTTTGTGCTATAAATTCTCTATATAGTGTATTCTTCTTCTTACAAGCATTTTTTAGTCCTTTTGTCATCCATGGTTGATTATTCTTTCTCTGTTTATTACTGAGTTGTATCCATGGACAATGTTTGTCATAAAGTATTATGAAGAAATGTTCATATGCTTCATCAACCTCTTTTTCCTTGTACACATTGTCCCAATCTTGCTTTTGTAGCTCCATTTTGAAAGCAGTCATCCTCTTCTCTGTGCACAGTCTTCGAAATGTCCTTTTGTCTTCCATGTTCTTCTTGTAGTGTCCATCATATATTGTAAAAACTGGCAGATGATCACTAACGTCGGTTATAAGTAGACCACTTGTAGTGTTATTGTCAAACTCATTGGTAAAAATATTATCAATAAGCGTGGCGCAGTGTGCTGTGATTCTGCTTGGCTTTGTGATTTTTGGATATAAACTGATGCTGTACATTGTATCAATGAAGTCATCAATAGACTTTTGCTTGTTAGGGTTCAATAAGTCAATATTAAAGTCACCACATAAGAACATTATTCTTTGACCATTATCCATGTAAGTAGCCTTGATCCATTCTTCAAATGTTTCTATACTTGACTTAGGTGATCTATATATACAACTGATGAAAATGTTTTTGCTTTTTTCCTGACATATTTCAATGGTTATACATTCTAAGATATTATCTATAGCAAATGACATGTTTTTTACCACTTTGTAGTTCAGGTTCTTCATCACGTACACAGCTACTCCTCCTCCATTTTTGTTGGTTCTGTTGATGTAGTTTAGTTCATATCCCTCCAGATCAAAATCTATTCCTTTTTTATCATCAATCCATGTTTCTGTGACAGCAATCACTTTGAATGGTTCGTTGATGTGTTCCAAAAAGTTCTTAATGTTGTTGTAGTTTGCATACAAGCTTCTACTATTAAAATGAATAATTGACAATTTGTTATCGCAGGATTTGGAAAATGATATAGATCCAGATACAAATGTTTTCTCCCACATCAGTAATAACTGTTTTTATTATACAGATGATCAATATAATATATTGATCATCTGTATAATAAAAACAATTATCCTGAATGTAGGTCCTCTTGTTTAGTCGTCCCTTGGAACATAGTAGTGTCGATGCTGAATTTGGGTGTTTGTTTTCTGTCGGAGTCCATTATCATCGTTGTTTTGGTAGCTGTGTAAACTTTAAAAATTGTCCAGGTCCTTGATGTCATGGACAACAATTACTCTTGCTTCTGGACCTCCATTCAGCTTGATGTAGATTTTACAGTTGATGCTCAGAGTTCCCTGGATTTTTCCCTGCTTTCTCAAGTCGCGTGCTTTCTTGGCGATTCCAGCATTGCGTTTTGTGAGATGCTCATTCATGTACACATTTGTTCCCTTCAGCTTCTTTCCCTGTCTCAGCAATGCCATTTTAGATTTTCTGTTTACGAGTTTCACGAGCACGACTGGAGTGGCGTTGTTGTTTCTTCCGTTCAGTGGGATGCATGTTTCGATGATATTAATGTCAATTTCAATTTCCTTTGATTGCAGAAAGTTGACCACTTGCTGTTCTGCTGAGATCATATCCATTTCATCTGGTTCACCTTCATTATTCACAGCTTTCGCATAGGATCTTGGTTTAATTCGGTGCCCAGTCACGATGATATCATTCATTCGTTTGTCCTGATCCATTTCATCTATGATATTCCTCAACATGTTGTTGTCTTCTTGAAGGGTCTTCATTCGTTTGCCCATTTCAGTGGCTTCATTATTTCTTCTGTTGTTCTGAGATTGCAGATTTTCTATATTTTCCTGCAGACTTTTCACATCTTGTTGGTGTTCTGTTGTTACTTTTCTCAGATATTCTTTCAATTCTTTCATTTCTTCTTTCATTTCTTCAATTTCTTTCATTTCTTTTTTCATTTCTTTCATTTCGTCTTTCATTTCTTTCATTTCTTTCATTTCTTCTTTCCTTTCTTTCATTTCTTTCATTTCTTTTTTCATTTCTTTCAATTCTTCTTTCATTTCTTCTTTCATTTCTTCAAGTTTTTGTAGTATCACTTCTTGATTCCCATCATGTCCTGTGTCCAACCTCAAATCTTGTTCCCAGTTGTGTTCTGTAACAGCTGACCCCGAAGGTTTCGGGATTTCAATCTTTCCTTTACCTTTTCGCATCGCGGCAGTCACTGACGTCACTGCCTCTTGCTTGTGTCTTAACGGCAGTTGCTTCTTTAGCGACTTGCGGCACTTTAACTTGTTTTTTCCAACAATTTAGTATCTTGCGCCGTTCAGAGATCAATTTGAGGTGTCAGCCTGTCAACTTATATCACTC
>NC_084734.1:23348576-23353576 GCF_033978785.1 Entelurus aequoreus
ATAAATCAATGTGATTATCTTGTGTGATGACTGTATTATGATGATAGTATATATGATAGTATATATCTGTATCATGAATCAATTTAAGTGGACCCGACTTAAACAAGTTGAAAAACTTACCATTTAGTGGTCAATTGTACGGAATATGTACTTCACTGTGCAACCTACTAATAAAAGTCTCAATCAATCAAAACACCTATTAAAACAACAAGATAGTAAAATAAAGTGATAGCTTCAATATGTATTTTCTTATAATTGATTTATACAGTCTTATAAAATGCAGCTATAACTATCACAAACAAATATACCATATATAATTTGATTATATATATAAACATTGATACACGATATACATTAATTTATCTGAAAAAGAAATTGGCATAGTGTCCCCTTGCGCCCTACCTGGTCAGTCTAGGGGGCATGTGCCCAGTTGTTATCCACCTTTCCCTCAAAAATAAATATATATATTATTATTTATACATGCACACACACACACACACAATGATATTCAAATAATCAAATGTCAATAGATAGAAATAGACTGTATCATATAGTGTATGACCTAACTTGTACTACAAACGAATATATAAAATGCCATGCAATTTTCATTCCATTATTGTTTACATCAGCGACTGATGTTCAACCTTTACAAAAAAGTAAACAAATCCACACGTGTTCCACACGTGGTCGTTTACAGCCACGAATCAAAATAAACATTTACCACATGATACAGGACATAAACAACATTGTCAGGGCTAGAACTGCTGAGTTTCGAGGGCAAACGATGGACGAATTTAGCACTGCATTAAAACTATGAAATTAACCTACCTAAAAAGGTTGTGTTGCTTGCTAAATTTTTTCCCGACAGCCTGTAATTGTTTGTGATTTCTTTTTTGGACTTGTTCCTTACTTGGCATTTTGAGAGCTGCCTGACCTAAATTCACCGAACACTTGACGTCCTTTCAGACCCTGATGCAGCCAGTGTATCTTTCGTAAAATCTCGGAACAACTCTGCTGGTCTCGTTGTCTGTTTACCTTTGACACACGCTTCCAAAATGGCTGCGCCCTTGTTGTTTATACCGATGTTATAACAGTTGAAAATGAAAGAAAAAAGTAATGTCGGGGTGTTTTTATCAATTTATTCGACAAAACAATTACGTTACAATTGACCGGCTAAACTCCGTTTCACAACTGCAGACGGCGCAACGATCCAGCTGTCTTTCTCACGATCCACTCTTCTTCCCTCAGTCGTTTTTATTTTTATTTTCTTTTGGTTAATTTCTTTACTATTTGATTTAATTGCTAATCCAGGACATAGCCACCTCCAAATGGACTGTAGTTTGCAATGTGTGTTGGTGGGTGATACGGAGGGGGCATGTGTCAAAATAGTTATTTTATAATTTGCATAATTAAATTGACTTTGAGCATGTATTATTCTCAGGGTTTTTCCTGGCTCAAATTGAGGCAGAGGTGGTACAATCCTGACCATGAGCCAGAAATTTTACGCAAAAAAATGGTAGGTTTTTTTTTCAGCCGTAAAATGTATTGTCATTTTTATTAATTTGATAGGAGTTTGCTGTAAAATCATAAGTCAAGCAGATATTTAAGTATTTATTTTTATTTAGACAAAAAATGTTTGGAAAGTATGATAATATACTGTAATATTTGTTGCAATAATGGATACTATTAAAGTTTAAAAGACATGCAATTTCAAGCAGTACATATATTTTTTTTGGTAAAATGAAAAAAATCCATTACATTTAGTGAGAAAATACTTTGACACATATCATTTCCAGGTGTTTTCGGGCGGGATACAATGATGTCATGGGCCAGATCTGTGACACCTGTGGTCTAAGCGCTTGCATAAGAGAATTATGGGCTCATCGCTTGTGTGGTGGGGCCACTTTTGCTTGAGACACTCATAGATGATTTTGAAGCAGCCTTCAAGCGCTCTGTGGAAAAACAAATTCCACATGTTGTCACCACCATTAATTATTACATTTTAACTGCCTGTTACGTTAATTTCTCTGCTCTGTTTCACCTGGACTCTTGACTTTCCTCCTCGTGAGATTGCTTTTTAAAGTAGTGGCTGATTTTTCCTGCCATATCTGCAACGCTAAAAACATAAACGTTACTCTGAAACAGAGGACACTTTTTTTTAATAAACACGACATGCTTGTAATGCTTTCTTGGGGTAACTCCTTTTCGTTGGCCTTGTACCGTCATGAAACTCTACCTGATCCTATGCAAACTTCAATAAATTCCTGAATCAATCGATATATTATAATTAGTCAGAAAAGGTTGGAAATTAAGCTAACACTACTAGCTGTGTTCACTTACCAGGGACAAAATGTTCACAGCACAGTCTGGAGTGTTCTGTAGGAGTCCAGTGATCACTCCGTATCATGCTCCGTATGGCAGAAATCCACTTGTTAGGGCGGTCAACGTTATGCACCAAATAGCGGGAAAAAACACAATTCGATCTGTTTCTTCTTCGGTAGTTGCTTCAGGTCTTTCTGGTGCACTGCTGTCGATATAGCACCTCTATAGTGGTGCAATGCTGCAACTGCAGTTAAAATACCTAGCTGCCGCAGAAGGACATAAATCACTCAATCAACACAGCCGGAGCTTTTCGCTGTGTTGAGCGACATCAATTGCTTTGGCTAGGGGTGGCACAAAATTAGCTGGAGGTGGCCGCCACGCAATTTTGAACGCAGGAAAAACCCTGATTCTTGTATTAGTTATTGCCATCAACATATCTTTTTCTCTTTATATTGTATTGTTTTGTTCTGTTTTTTAATTTTTAATCTATCTATATCTTGACAAAAAACACAATGACTTGTGTGTTGTTTGGGAAGAGTTGGTAATGGTTATGTGCAGTAAAACTTTTCATGAACTCTTCTCACCCTTAATGCGTGTTCTTAAACTTGTGTTCCACGTCTAGATGAAGAGAGCAGTTATAATTTTGGTTTACAGAGTAAACAACTTAAAACTAAAGTTTTTGGGCATTGTTTTATCTAAATGCATGCATTTGTCTAAATATGGCCAAGGACACGCATTATTGTGGGTTTTCTGGACGCCGTCTTCATCACTAAAGGACAAATCTAATCTGCGGAAGAGAATCATTTTCAAGTATGTTTCTTTTTTTTTGAGTCAGCTTGAAGCTTTCCTCTGTCTCCAACTCCCTGATTGTGTGTCTATTACAATATTGCTCCCTGGTTTCAATGACCCACCTTTTCTTGCCTCTAATTTTGCCCTAACTTTAGCCAGTTGTGACTCATCCTACGAACATCAACCATTCATCATGGATTTTTTTCGGGTATGTTCTCCATATTTTTGGGGGTTCTGGATTCACAGTCCATTTTCTCTCTTTGTAGCTAACTTTGATGTAAGCTACTTTGTTACTTTGGGTCTAAATATAGCTAAGCTACAAGAATCACTACTCAAAAAGTACTGAAGCTACCGCCAAGTTACTGCGAAATGTAGTCAGTAGCTTGTTACTGCCCATCACTGGTGTACACAATGCAAATGCACCTATTCCGTAGCATTGCTAAGTCCACTTATTTTAAGCAAATTAGAGCTTGTTTTTTCAAAGTCCATGACTCACAAGTTGCAGGTTTTTTTACCTGTAGTTGCTTATTTTGGCTTGCTTCTCTGTCTGTGTGGTAGGTATTTAATGTTTTAACCAACTCAGTTTCCTGGTTGTACCTACCCAGTTCACTCATTATGCCCCCAATCACACTTCCGTGTGATGCACACCTTGTCAAAACCGGTGGTAACTCATTTCTATCATAGAAACACATTTAAATGAATGAATGATCTGCTGCTGTAGTATGTCCAATCAGACTGGTCCTCCATTGTGCCATCACCAAAGCGGTTGAGTGTATTGACAGTACTTATCCCTCATGACCCCTTTCCGCATCAGAACCAACAAATCAATCCCAGAGGATACCATCGTTGCTTTAAACAAGTGCTCTCCAATATTTATCCACACTAATTAGCGCACTTCATGGTCAAGAGAGAGCTGTCTGATAAGTTGTTTGTGTGTCTGTAATGACTCTCTCAGCCAGGCCAAAACAAGCACATTAAAACTTATATGACAACACAAGGAAAACAGATCCATTGACCATTTCATTAGAAAAAAGGGGGGAAAAAAACAAAAACGTGATTGTTTTATTTCCTGCAACAATAGCACACTAAAGGAGCTTTTACAGAGTGGGATTAGTAACAGAGAGGTTTGTTGGTAAATTGATTCACAAAATGTGATATAATTAAGAAGACTATTAAAAGTGGGCTCGGGGCAGTTGTACACTTCAGTGGAGTGCTTTGCTAGCTCAGCACAATTTCGTCTTCCGAAGGCTTCAAAGGAAACCTATGACATGGCACTTTCGCTTCCTCTTGCAAGGATTAAAACTTCTTAAGTGGCACTGATTAGTAATGAGAAGAGGCAGTAATACAAACAGTTATGAAACTACAGATTCCATGAAATTATTGCAAAAGCTTTGTCGTTGTCTCAGGACTTCAAGCACCATAATTTCAAAATGAAATGCCATGTCACTTCACCTGGCGTTCATGATTCAATAGTCTTGTATGTGCGGGTCAATAACTGTGAGCAACAATCTGCCATGTGAAATGTCCTCAAATGCTGAAATCCGCCTTTTTTAAAATACCGCCTTGTGGTATTTTAGGCTTCATATTGCGCCACACATTTTTAATGGGAGACATGTCTGGACTACAGGCAGGCCAGTCTAGTACCCGTACTCGTTTACTATGAAGCCATGCTGTTGTAACACGTGGCTTGGCATTGTCTTGCTGAAATAAGCAGGGGCATCCATGATAACGTTGCTTGGATGGCAACATATGTTGCTCCAAAACCTGTATGTACACTATATTGCCAAAAGTATTTGGCCACCCATCCAAATGATGAGAATCAGGTGCCCTAATCACTCGGCCCGGTGTATAAAATCAAGAACTTAGTCATGAAGACTGTTTCTACAAAC
>NC_084734.1:23358576-23378576 GCF_033978785.1 Entelurus aequoreus
TATGTCATCTTCTTGTAAAGACCACACAGATCCATCACTCTGTTTCTATTCATTACAATTACACTCAGCTGGAAATATTATTTTCCGGACCATAGGGTGCACCAGATTATAAGGCGCACTGTCGATGAGCGGGTCGAGTTAGGTCTACTTTCATACAAAGATTATAGGGTGCACTAAAAGGGTCATATTATTATTTTTTTCTAACATGCTTATAGATTTTTGAGCGCCGTGTGTAGTGTTCTATATTTTCAATGTAACATATACAATGTTGGTGTTGTTTACTTGAGTCATATTGCAGTCTACACATATCTCTTATGTGTGACTGCCATCTACTTGTCACACTTATGATTTCACCATGTACCAAATAAAATAGCTTTGAGGTCGGTAAGCACAACCAAAATTATTTTGTACATTTGGCGCACCGGGTTATAAGGCGCACTGTCGAGTTTTGAGAAAATGAAAGGATTTCCAATGCGCCTTATATTCCGAAAAATATGGTATATGTCATGCATCTGCAAAACACAGACCTTTTACATAATATATCCAAATATATCATATAAATCAATACAATCAATTAGCATGTTATGTGGGTGCGTATGTTGTAACAATAGGAATTATTTGTGTTTATGTTGCACACGGACGTATTTGAGTGGAAACCACACATACAAGTGTTGATAGCGCCAGATGTATGTGTGTATTATATAAATAAAAAGACTCAGTGACCAATTGTAATGATCGATCGTCCAGTTTCTAGTCAAGAGACAGAAGGAACTGAAACGCATTTAATAAGCAAGATGACGTGTCAACAAACATCTTGCTTATATTGCGGCGCAATGAAGTGACGTCAGACGTCAACCAGAGACCTGTCAGTCAGAGCCGATGCTAGTTTGCTTCAAAGCATTCTTTCAAAGCTTGAAAACAGTCTGTAAAAGTTAATTTGTTCAAAATGTTGACTGAAGGACCACCATTACATGTTATGTAGACCACAAAGAAGTGTTTAAACTCAGGAAAATAAATCATTATATGACCTATTTAGATTGTTGCGTATAATTAGTTTTAACATTTTAACATTAACCGCTTCTCTCCAATTATCACCTGCTTGCTTGCGTAGGTAAATAAACGTTCCGGCTATAATTAAAGCATTTATGGTAATTCCTAATCCCTGTGGAGAAAATCACATGTCACAGCCTTATTGGTGCCTTTGGGAGCTGCAGTAATATTTGTAACAGCAGTCATTTAGGCACTGTCCAAGAGGCATCAGGGTTTTTCCCTGCGTTCAAAATTGCGTTGCGGCCCTCTCCAGCTAATTTTGTTCCGCCCACAGCCAGAACGATTGGTATCGCTCAACACAGCGTAAAGCTCTGGCTGTGTTGATTGAGCGATTGATGTCCCTCTGCGGCAGCTATGTATTTTAACGGCAATAACAGCGTTGCGCCACTATCGCTACATCGACAGCAGTGCCAAAAGACCTGAAGCAACTTTCGAAGAAGAAACAGATCAAATCGTGTTTTTTCCCGCTACTTGGTGCATAACGTTGACCACCGTAACAAGTGGATTACTGCCATACAGATCACTGGACTACAGAACACTGCAGACTGTGCTGTGAACATTTTGTCTCTGGTAAGTGAACACAGCTAGTGTTTGCTTCGTTTCCAACCTTTTCTGACTAATTATAACAGATTGATTGATTAAATACTTTATTAGAAGTTTGCATAGGATCAGGTAGAGTTTTATGACGGTACAAATTGACTGGTACAAGGTCAAGTAAGAGGAGTTACCCCAAGAAAGCATTACAAGCATGTCATGTTTATTTACAAAAAAGTTTCCTCCATGTCAGAGTAACAGGCAGTTAAAATGTAATGATTCATGGTGGTGACGTGGAAATTGTTGTCCACAGAGCGCTTGAAGGCTGTTTCAAAATCATCTATGAGTGTCTCAAGCAAAAGTGGCCCCACCACACAAGCTATGAGCTCATCATTCTCTTATGCAAGCGCTTAGGCCACAGGTGTCAAACTCAAGGCCCGGGGGCCAGATTTGGCCCGTGACGTCATTTCATTTGGCCCGCAAACGCCTGGAAATGATATGTGTCAATAAAGTACTTAATATTTTCTCACTAAGTGTAATGGATTTTTTTCATTTTGACAAAAAAAAGATATGTACTGTTTGAAATTGCATGCCTTTTAAACTTTAATAGTATCCATTATTGCAACAAATATTACAGTATATTATCATACTTTCCAAATTTTTTTGTCTAAATAAAAATAAATACTTAAATATCTGCTTGATTTAGGATTTTACAGCAAACTACCCATCAAATTAAAAAAAAAATTACAATACATTTTATGATGTTCTTTACAGCATATTACTGTAAATTGGAAAAAAAAACTACAATTTTTTTGCGTTAAAATTCTGGCACATGGTCAGGATTGTACCACATCTGCCTCAATTTGAGCCAGGGAAAAACTCTGGGCATACTTAAAACTTCCTGAAGTCCACCAAAAGGATGATCTTCGGTTTAGCTCCCTGGTGGTCTAGTGTCTAGGATTCGGCTCGCTCACCGCCGCGGCCCGGGTTCGATTCCCGGTCAGGGAAACACCGTCTAA
Source organism: Entelurus aequoreus (assembly GCF_033978785.1). Classification (NCBI taxonomy): domain Eukaryota; kingdom Metazoa; phylum Chordata; class Actinopteri; order Syngnathiformes; family Syngnathidae; genus Entelurus; species Entelurus aequoreus. The sequence continues at coordinate 23,361,180 of NC_084734.1, forward strand.
CCTGTCTGGGAGCAGTCAATTTTACCATGAATTGATTAACGTGGACCCGACTTAAACAAGTTGAAAAATGTATTTGGGTGTTACCATTTAGTGGTCAATTGTACGGAATATGTACTGTACTGTGCAATCTACTAATAAAAGTCTCAATCAATCAATCAATCAATGGTGTCAGACAGCGTTAATGGAGAATAACAGCATCCGTTTTTCCAACACAGCAGTCATGTTGGTAATAGAAGCCCACTTTAGAAGGGGTAAAAGCATATATGCTCTTCTGTTATTCATTCTTTTATTTATTTTGCAGCCTGTGCTCCACTCAAAGCAGTTCAATATCTAGGTTTTCAAATTGGATGTATCAGAAAGACCCTTTTGTTCTCCATAAAGGAGTTGTCCTTCATAGGTGTATAATTGCCCTTCTCAAAAAGTCCCTTGATAACTGTGTGAGATAGTCTTGTTTGAGGTGCTGATCAGCTGCGAAAGACACACCACTTAACCACTTTCATTCTCAGAAGCCCCAACAAGCCAAAGATCTCCAACAAAGGGCGTCTTCCGTCATGAGAAGTTGTAGCGCGTGTGTGTACTTTGAACTTGGCAGTGCAAAAGTGTCCGCATTAATCCACTCGCCTGTTTCTTGTTCTTGATGTCCGTCTTGGTGCAAATGTGTGCGTCTGACACGAGCAATGCAGAAATACCGATGAGGCATTTTGCCGCTGTTCTCTGTGCGACTTAACACAAGGGCTCTGTTTGACACTCAAACTCTTCAGAAGCCTGTAGATCAAATACGCCCCTGGGTGGGTAATGGTCTTCATTGTCAGCGATTTGCTTGGCATTTCTGTCCTTGGTTTGACTCGTGGGAATGAGGTACTGTTTGGCCTTGTGAGTATCACATTTGGGCTTTCAGTCGTATTGAAAAGTCCCAGATTATGAACATGTGCGTGAAGTCGTTCAAGGCAACGTTAGTATCACAATCTGCAGGCACTTGATTTCATTATCTGCTTTGTGCTGCGTTCCCTTGAAACTGAAGTGGTTTTTATGTGACTCATTCAATATTTTCACAGAAACATCTCAGGGACACAATATTAGGTACCCCTCTGCAGTCCAATGAGACGCAATAGGACATGGGTGTCGAACTCCTTTTTTTCCACTGAGGGCCACTTGTAACAATGAGTAATAAATGAATATAAATGTATGAGGACTCTTCTCATGATTTTGTTACACAATTGCCTAGGCATTTTATCACTATAATTTGTTTTAATATATGGTTACATACCGTATTTTCCGGACTATAAGGCGCACTGTCGAGTTTTGAGGGAAAAAAAGGATTCGACAGTGCGCCTTATAACCCGGTGCGCCGAATGTACGGAATAATTCTGGTTTTGCTTACGGACCTAGAAGCAATTTTATTTAGTACATGGTGTAATGATAAGTGTGACCAGTAGATGGCAGTCAAACATAAGAGATACGTGTAGACTGCAATATGATGGCAATATGACTCAAGTAAACAACACCAACATTTTATATGTTCCATTGAAAATATAGAACATTACACACGGCACTCAAAAATCTATCAAAATGTTTTAGTACGACTTTGGTAAGCTATGAAGCCGCACAGCTTGATGGATTGTCGGCGCATTACACATACGAGTAATATTATGGTGTGTGTATAAGGTAAGACATATTATCTCGCGTTTTGTTTCACAATATTATGCAAAAGCAACGTTTCTTACCTTCTGGTACCTGCTGATCTGTATTTGGGATCTGCATAAATCCTAAAAAATTGCGCGCATCCGCCTTTGTAGTCCGTGGCGACACCGTAGTCGATAAGCTTCTTCTTTTTCTCTGTCTTCTTGTTATGGGACATTCTTCCTCCGCTGTTGCCATTTTTAATATAAAGTAGTGTAAAGTTCTTACATATATCTGTCAGTAAATTCGCCATGAAAGCGCTAAAACATACCGGTGTAGTGAGTTTACATAATTCACCCAAGGAAGTTTAGTTATTAGAGAGTTTTGGTTTAACATTATTTCACAGGACACATTGTTGTTGTTGTTTCATTAAAACAGTTAGCTCCATCTTTTGACAATTCTTGCACTCCTGTCCTTGCAAGCTACACCGCTACAACATAGATTACGGGGAGAAGACGCTGCTAAAGGTGAGCCACCTAAATAAGACAGCCCACAAAGTGGCGCATTGCAAAGCGTCTGTCAGAAAGCGGCTTGAATATGATCTGTAAAACATAATCAATGCAACATTTTGACCAAAGAACCACCATTACATGTTATGTAGACCACAAGGAAGTGTTTTCAATTTAGAAAAAAAATAAAAATAATTAGAGATATCCGATAAATATCTTTTTTGCTGATATCCGATATTCCGATATTGTCCAACTCTTAATTACCGATTCTGATATCAACCAATACCGATATATACAGTTGTGGAATTAACACATTATTATGCCTCATTTTGTTGTGATGCCCTGCTGGATGCATTAAACAATGTAACAAGGTTTTCCAAAATAAATCAACTCAAGTTATGGAAAAAAATGCCAACATGGCACTGCCATATCTATTATTGAAGTCGCAAAGTGCGTTATTTTTTTTAACATGCCTCAAAACAGCAGCTTGGAATTTGGGACATGCTCTCCCTGAGAGAGCATGAGGAGGTGTATATTGTAGCGTCCCGGAAGAGTTAGTGCTGCAAGGGGTTCTGGGTATTTGTTCTGTTGTGTTTATGTTGTGTTACGGTGCAGATGTTCTCCCGAAATGTGTTTGTCATTGTTGTTTGGTGTTGGTTCACAGTGTGGCACATATTTGTAACAGTGTTAATGTTGTTTATACGGACACCCTCAGTGTGACCTGTATGGCTGTTGACCAAGTATGCTTGCATTCACTTGTGTGTGTGAAAACCCGTAGCTATTATGTGATTGGGCCGGCACGCAAAGGCAGTGCCTTTAAGGTTTATTGGCGCTCTGTACTTCTCCCTACGTCCGTGTACCACTCCGTACAGCGGTGTTTTAAAAAGTCATAAATTTTACTTTTTGAAACAGATACCGATAATTTCCGATATTACAAACGTACATGTTAAAGCATTTATTGGCCGATAATATCGGCAGTCCGATAATATCGGACATTTCTAATAAGAATATGACTCGACCCCGAAGGGGATAAGCGGTAGAAAATGGATGGATGGATGACTCCTTTAACGCGCACTATAATCTGGTGCGCCTTATATATGAAAAAAGATCGAAAATAGACCATTCATCAGCAGTGCGCCTTATAATCCGGTGCGTCCTATGGTCCGGAAAATACGGTATATGTTTTTTATAGGATATTACTCTAAGTGGAAAAATTGTATTTTACGTTAAAATTCTGGCGACAGAGCAGCCACTTTTTTTTTTTACCATAAAATCTACGGCCGTGGTTCTTTTTTGAGGTGTTACTGTAAATAGAAAAACGGTACCACTGTTTTTTTTACATAGAAATCTAGTGACTTGGCGGCCAATTTGATTGTAAAATCTATGGTGGTTGTTGTTTTTGCGTTGTATTACTTCATCCATCCATCCATTTTCTATTACTGTAAATGGAAAAACATTACCTTTTTTTTTTAACGGTAAAATTCTGGTGACTGAGCAGCCAGTGACATGATTGGTGAGGCACGGACTTCATAGTCAGATTTACAAACATATTAACCCTAAAGAGTATCTTATTCACCATTTGATTGGCAGCAGTTAACGGGTTATGTTTAAAAGCTCATACCAGCATTCTTCCCTGCTTGGCACTCAGCATCAAGGGTTGGAATTGGGGTTTAAATCACCAAAAATGATTCCCAGGCACGGCGCCGCTGCTGCCCACTGCTCCCCTCACCTCCCAGGGGGTGAACAAGGGGATGGGTCGAATGCAGAGGACAAATTTCCCCACACTTAGTGTGTGTGTGACAATCATTGGTACTTTAACTTAACTTTAACTTTACACATAGAAACTGTAGCACACAAAAAAGCACATTTAATAAAAAAAAACGTTATTATGGTCTTACCTTTACTCATAAGTGCGGGAACAGTGGTGTTCGTGTTGGAGGAGTTGTAAATGAATGAAATATGAAATCCGTGCTGCAGTCTGCAGGTGTACCTAATGTTGTGTCCCTGCGGTCGTTCACAGCTCCTCCGGCGCAAGCATTGTTGTTTTTGCACTTTTTGGCTTCTTGTTAAGTGACTTTTTTTGGGTGGATTCGGTCTTGCACGTGGAGGGTTTGGGTGTGGGCTTTGGTTGGTGTGGCGCTCCCGTCGGGCGGTGCATTCTGCGGCAGAGGTGCTTGGCACCAGGAGGCGGGGTTATGAGGCGAGCCTCTCACAGTGCGTCTTCGCAGCAGTTTTATGATCGCTCAGCACAAGAAATACGTTACACACATACAGTTGTTGACAAAATACACTGGACATTATATACCTCAGCTAACTAAATTATGGAAATGTATAATATAGTTCATATAGCAATATGGTCTCACTGCACAGCAGGCCAGCAGTTAGCCGAATCATTGCGCACAATCCATGTTGAGGCACAACTGAGTGACGTGCCTCAACTGGCTGCTGATCACCGCACCGTCTCTTCTCAGTATTTGAACGGCAAATGTGAAAATAAAAATAAAATAATCTAAAACTGGTGAAGTTAAATGGAAAATAACTTTGGTATAATCACTGGATGCATATAACAATTTAATTAATAGTTTTTTCTTTTTACATTTTTTTTCTTTCCATGATGGCAGGTGAGGCTGTGCCTCCCCTGCCTCTAGTGACGGCACATCACTGTGAGCAGCATATATCTACTATATCTACAAACGTACAATGTACAAATTAATTAATAACTTGCTTTGAAGTGAAAATGTATTCAGATATTTATTTTTATTTTAACAAAACAAGTTTTTAATATCTGATAATATAATATTTGTTACATTACTAGGAAACGCAAAACTACTGGTTAATTGTTATTACGGATTTTAACTACTTTTCAACCTAACATCATACAAATGTAACATGAAAAACATTATTATTACAGGTCCGTACGTAAGTCAAGTAGATATTTGAGTGTTTTTTTTTTTATTTTAAGGATACAAAATGTCATGTATGATAATATATTTGTTACATTATTAGATAATATTGTTACATTATTCGATAATATTGAATAAAACTATATGCAGTTCATGTATTCTTTTCTGTCTATAAAAGATAAAGCATGCTAGTTTTTTTTTGCTAGCGTCTCTTATATTAGCATGCTAACGTTTTATGCTAGCATTTTTGCTACTTTCTATGTCTACACTGCATTTTGGTATTTCTTCTTACCTAGGCTGACCATATTCTGAAATCCCAAAAAGAGGACATATATGCGTGCCAAGGCGGGGACTAGGTGAAAATTTGCCAATTATACTCGAACTTGCTTTATAAATAATATATTTATTTAAATAAAGCATTGTTCTCCTCTGTTGACAGCAGTGTTGGCGCTAGGAATTTTCAAAATGGGGTCCCAGGGACCCCATCAAGTAATAAAAATGGGGTACCACAGTAAAATTGTGGGGTCCCACTTTTTTGTAAGCGTTTTGAACACAGATAAATGGATGCATTACTCTGTTATATGTCACATTCTATATTGTGTTTTGGAAAAAGGTTGTCATAAATGTTACTTAATTCATTAAAAACATAAATAAAAAGTAGAAAATGGATGGATGGATGGAAAACTAATTTTAAAAAGTTTTTTTTTTTGGGGGTGGAGGAGTCTGATCGGGTGCTAGTTAGCTTGAAGCTAACAGCTAGCCTGTCTCCATCCTGGAAATGTGGATCCAGCGGGAGATAAAAGTGAAGTTTCCATGGACTCGAAGACTAAAACAAGACATTTACTGGAAACTCGGCACAGGATGAAGTTAAAAAGGTTGACTTTACGCTCACCTTATTGTTTACCATCAAGTCTTTCTTTTGACAGCACCTCACGCTAAACTTGTCCCAGTGCAAACTGAGGAAGTGTTTGTCATTGACAAAACTTTCGGCCAATCAAAATGTACGACCAATAAAAACGCAATACACGGGGACGGAAATGTGACCTGGCAAATATAAACAAAACAAAACACTGGCGGAAAGCAATAATCGAGACAATAAAAAAACAAGCAAGCCGGGCGGTAGGTAAAAAAAAGAAAAAAAGTCCTTTCTGATTTCAATGCTTAAAAAGACACAAAAAGTGCGGTAACGCCAACACTGCTTGACAGTATACCAAAATAAGTCACATTTATATTCTGTAACTGTGTGGAATGCTAAAACACCCTCTGCTGCGTTTACAATGTCTTCTCCTTTTCCAGGTCGCAAAAAGTACTCTGTCAATTTAGCAGACGAGCTCTCGCCCTGCACAGCTGTTTTGTACTTTGTAGTGTCGATATGGGCTTTTAGATCTTTATTTGCCAAAGATACATACGTTCCTGCTTTGCACACAGTGCATTCTGCTTCCCATGTGTCACGGCCAGGACCAAAACACAAATACTTTTTCCGCAAATCATCCGTGAAGTTCCATTTACGTTTCGGCATTTCTTGTTTTCATGTCTGTCTCTCCACTCACTAGCTCTCTCGCTCTGTGTCTCTGCCCCTCCCTCACGAATGTTTCTGCGTGCGCATGTAACAGGTACTTTAGCTAGTATAGTAGAAGTTCTCAATATTGGGCTAATAAGAAGTCTAGATTACGACTCGGAGAGAGTAGGACGGACAATTAAATGCTTTAAATGATACTGGTGTTATTTAAATATGTACAGTGCAACAAATAGTGGACAGACATTTATAGGAATGGCCATTCAAACCAAAAGAAAAAAACAAAGGAATCTCAACAAACAATGTTGGTTTAGTTCATTGATTAAGAGTTCAGGTAATTCATACAAGGTGCTATCAAAAGTTCTTAAAGTTCATAGGAGTCATATGAGACTGATCGCAGTCCATATGCGCACAGTTTATACGGCCACACGGGTTGGGGTTGTGGATATGGCAGTTTGTAGTGACAGTTCAGTTTATGGGGTAGTGCAAAGGGCTGCAGAGTAATGAGATGCGAGGCAAGGGGTTCGGCTATAAGCCGCCTACCGCCCGACCAGAGCAGGTGGAGTTCAGGGGTTGAGAGGTGGAGATCCTTGGGCTCAGGCTCAAGGCCTATCTACAGCTCGCCATCCAAGACTTAGGGACCTGGCCTACACAGGACCCGGAGTTCAATCAATGTGCGCACATAAACATCAACATTAAGTCATCTATTGTTCGACCTTCAATAAATAAGTTACACTTATTATTATCATTATTAGCAATAATACTGCTAACATTAACAATATTAAACAATCCCATATATGTACAAAATAACAAACACGACAATACACAGTGTTGTCACTATGACGGGTGCAACATGAACAATATTAAACAATAGAAAATAACAGTGACGTCACTATGACGGGTGTAACATTAACAATATTAAACAATAGAAAATAACAGTGACGTCACTATGACGGGTGTAACATTAACAATAACAGTGACGTCACTATGACAGGTGTAACAATGTTCATTCATTGTCTTTACCGTAGCATAAAAAGTGCAGATGGCCTTAAAACGCCACAACACTCAGTCACCATATTTAAGTACCCAAAATAAAGACTCAATATAAATATAAATTCAATGGGATCAGAAACATTGGAGGAAACAGGATTAAAAGCCGATGCTAACCGCCCATAGACAATACATGGGTACGCTAGCAGCTACTATTAGCAAACAGATTTACTTACAAACTCAGCTTAATAACACTCTCTCGTCGCAACTCGGCCCTGATGGTCGGCACCTATAAGTTTACAATTAGTTGTAAAATGTTGGACGGTTGTTTTTACAATATGCAGGCAAACGACAACTTTAAAACATACCGGCTTCAGATGTCCCCAGGCTTAGCCACCGCACCTGGCAGCCATCTTGGGACGGTGGATCATATAGAGCGCGATAGGCTGCAGCGGGTCACGTGAGCGCTTGTGTTAAACTCGTGAGATTAAACGTGGAAATAGCGCAGGTAATATGAGGGGATGCCATGAGAGGAAATATGGTTTATTTCCCACCCGTGTTACACGCACGCCTCCACACTTTGTTTTGTTTAACCCCTTCTTAACTCTGGACGTACATTGAAAATACACGCAACCCTAACTCAAAATGCCGGACATTTGAGGCATTTAAGAAACCCCGCAAAAGAGGACATGTCCGGGGAAAAGAGGACGTATGGTCAGCCTATCTTACCCAGTCATGTGCTAGCTTCTTTTAACGTCAGCATGCTAGTATGCTAACATTAGCATTAGAACGTTTACAGCTAATAATACACTTTTTTGTTTAATTCCACAGCCATACATCTTAGAGTAATATAATTTGAAATGTGACAAATGTTAACTGTTAGCGTGCTAACGATAGCATGCTTGCACACTAACATTAAAGTGCTAATTTTTGTTTCTAATTTTAAACTTTTTTGTCTAATTCCACAGCCATACACCTTACAGTCACACAACTTGGTATTTAAAACATGCTAACTGTATGCATGTTTACATTAGTATGCTAGCATGCTAACATTAAAGTGCTATCTTTTTGAGCTAATTTTGCAACTGTTTCCCCTAGAGTCATATAACTTCGTATGTAACACTTGTTAACTGCTCGCATGCTATTGTTAGCATGCTAGCATACTAACATGAACATGCTACCTTATTACCTAACTTTACATTTTTGTTCTCTTGATTAGACAGCCATACACTTTACAGTCATATAACTTAGTATGTGACACATGCTAACTGATAGCATGTTAGCATTAGCTTGCTAGCATGCTAAAATTAGCATGCTAACTTTTTTAGCTAGTTTTGTAACCGTTTACCCCAGAGTCATATAACTTGGTACGTGACATGTGTAAACTGTTAGCAAGCTAACATTAAAGTGCTAACTTTTTTTGCTAAATGTACTATTTTTTTCTCTAATTCCCCAGCCATATACCTTGGAGTCATATAACTTGGTATGTGACACAAGTTAACTATTATCATGCTCACGTTAGCTTGCTAGCATGCTAATATTAGCATGCTAACTTTTTGAGCTAGTTTTGCAACCGTATACCCCAGAGTTATATGACTTGTTTTATGAAACATGCTAACTGTAATCATGCTAACATTTGCACACATGGTAAATGTTAGTATTTTTTATGTAAGCATGCTAACGTTTACAAGCTCTGTAGCTCATTTTGTACAGTTACACCTAAAACTTACAGATTCAGACACTCTGCACTATCAAAGTACGGCGGCTTCCGGCGACCCCCGGCCAGAGGTCTAGGGCACAGATAGCAAGCCCATCAAAATTTCTGTGAGAATTTTCTAGTTATTGTTGTTGTACTTTGTTGTTGCACTTTTTTTTAAGTTGACAGCTATAGGCCCTGTTTCCAAAGTTGTAAATGTATCAGAGACGTGCGGTGAGGTTCATGACTGGTGAGGCACTGACTTCATCACAGTCAGATTTACAAACATATGAACCCTAAAGAGTATCTTATTCACCATTTGATTGGCAGCAGTTAACGGGGTATGTTTAAAAGCTCATACCAGCATTCTTCCCTGCTTGGCACTCAGCATCAAGGGTTGGAATTAGGGGTTAAATCACCAAAAATTATTCCCGGGCGCGGCGCCGCTGCTGCCCACTGCTCCCCACTGCTCCCCTCATACCCCAGGGGGTGAGCAAGGGGATGGGTCGAATGCAGAGGACAAATTTCACCACACCTAGTGTGTGTGTGACAATCATTGGTACTTTAACTTAACTTTAAAGGCCTACTGAAACCCACTACTACCGACCACGCAGTCTGGTAGTTTATATATCAATGATGAAATCTTAACATTGCAACACATGCCAATACGGCCGGGTTAACTTATAAAGTGCAATTTTAAATTTCCTGCTAAACTTCCGGTTGAAAACTCCTTTGGATATGACGTATGCGCGTGACGTGGCCAGTAGAACAGAGGTATGGCTCCCCCATTGAGGCCAATACAAAAAGCTCTGTTTTCATTTCATAATTCCACAGTATTCTGGACATCTGTGTTGGTGAATCTTTTGCAATTTGTTTAATGAACAATGGAGATTGCAAAGAAGAAAGTTGTAGGTGGGATCGGTGTATTAGCGGATGGCTGCAGCAACACAACAAGGAGGACTTACTTGGATAGCAGACGCGCTAGCCGATGCTAGCCGCCAACCGCATCTGTGATTGGGTGAAGTCCTTCATCGTGCCGTCGATCGCTGGAACGCAGGTGAGCACAGGTGTTGATGAGCAGATGAGGGCTGGCTGGCGTAGGTGGAGCGCTAATATTTTTATCATAGCTCTGTGAGGTCCGGTTGCTAAGTTGCTAAGTTAGCTTCAGCGTCGTTAGCAACAGCATTGTTAAGCTTTGCCAGGCTGAGAATTATTAACCGTGTAGTTACATGTCTATGGTTTAATAGTATTGTTGATCTTATGTCTATCCTTCCAGTCAGGGATTTATTTCTTTTGTTTCTATCTGCATTTGAGCCAGATGCTATCACGTTAGCTCAGTAGCTAAAGAGCTTCGCCGATGTATTGTCGTGGAGATAAAAGTCACTGTGAATGTCCATTTCGCGTTCTCGACTCTCATTTTCAAGAGGATATAGTATCCGAGGTGGTTTAAAAGACAAATCTGTGATCCACAATAGAAAAAGGAGAGAGTGTGGAATCCAAAAAGCCAGCTTGTACCTAAGTTACGGTGAGAGCGAAAAAAGATATGTCTTTCACTGCATTCTAGTCCGTCACTCTAACGTTCCTCATCCACGAATCTTTCATCCTCGCTCAAATTAATGGGGTAATCGTCGCTTTCTCGGTCAGAATCGCTCTAGCTGCGTTGAAAACAATAGGAAAATATGAGGAGGTGAACAACTGACTACGTCACGCTACTTCCGGTAGGGGCAAGGCTGTTTTTTATCAGAGACCAAAAGTTGCAAACTTTATCGTCGTTGTTCTATACTAAATCCTTTCAGCAAAAATATGGCAATATCGCGAAATGATCAAGTATGACACATAGAATGGATCTGCTATCCCCGTTTAAATAAAACAAAATCATTTCAGTAGGCCTTTAACTTTACACATACAAACTGTAGCACACAAAAAAGCACATTTAATTAAAAAAAAACGTTATTATGGTCTTACCTTTACTTATAAGTGCGGGAACAGTGGTGTTCGTGTTGGAGGAGTTGTGAATGAATGAAATATGAAATCCGTGCTGCAGTCTGCAGGTGTACCTAATGCTGTGTCCCTGTTCACGGCTCCTCCGGCGCGAGCATTGTTGTTTTTGCACTTTTTGGCTTCTTGTTAAGTGACTTTTTTTGGGTGGATTCGGTCTTGCACGTGGAGGGTTTGGGTGTTGGCTTTGGTTGGTGTGGCGCTCCCGTCAGGGCCCGGGGTGTATTCTGCGGCGGGGTACATTAACCGGCACAAAGGGGCGGGATTACTGCGAGCCTCCCACAGTGCGTCTTCGCAGCAGTTTTATGATCGCTCAGCTCAAGAAATACGTTACACACATACTGTTGTTGACAAAATACACTGTACATTATATACCTCAGCTAACTAAACTATCTAAATGTATAATATAGTTCATATAGCAATACGGTCTCACTGCACAGCAGGCCAGCAGTTAGCCGAGTCCGCAATCCATGTTGAGGCACAACGCAGTGAAGTGCCTCAACTGGCTGTTGATCACCGCACCGTCTCTTCTCAGTATTTGAACAGCAAATGTGAAAATTCAGCGATTTTGAATAAAAATAATCTAAAACTGGTGAAGTTAAATGGCAAATAACTTTATAGTATAATCACTGAATACATATAACAATTAAATTTTTTTTTTTCTTTTTACATTTTTTTTCTTTCCATGATGGCAGGTGAGGCCCTGCCTCACCTGCCTCCAGTGACCGCACGTCACTGAAATGTATCCATGCCCTATAGGGTTGTCTGATATAGATGATATATGATATAAATAATATACATTTTGCTGACGATATAGCTTTAAATATCGTTATATTGTGGTAATTTGTGTTGATGACACGTTCTAGCTGTGTCCTGCAGATTTCACAGCAACAAGCGAATGAAAGCAATGTCACGTCCTCGCTTGCGAGCTAGCGGCTAATGCCACTCCACTGTGCGAATCTGCTTCTAATCAATCCTCGCCTCCATGGCGGCAAACAAATCTGTTTCTTACATGTATCATTATCACTGGAGGACTAGAGGATGAGGAGAAGCCAATTATTCCACACTGCACAGTGCACTCTAGGATAAAAATAATTATAGTAAATGGCTAAAGTAGAGCTCTTGAATGTAAACTCAATGTAAAATCGACACAAATAGAGACAATAATGATAGCAAGTATGATGTCAGTTAATGGTTGATACTATAGTGATTAAATCAATATTTTTACTCTCACAAAATCAAATTTGTGAATTTGTTTTATTGTTTACAAACTCAGGAAATAAGCGACACTTGTTGCACTATTGACTTTGCTAAACACTTTTTTTGTATTAAAAGGGAATAAGACAATAGTTTGGATATTTCATTGCGATTGTTACATCGCTTCCTTGTGTTTTTGTCGGATTATAATTGTGAGATTTAATGATTTTGAATATTTTAAAAATCAGTACTCGTATGGCTGTATTTGTAGTATCGGCCAAAACTAATGTAAAGTATCCAAACAAAGAATAAGTGATTATTACATGTATAGCTCGGTTGGTAGAGCGGCCGTGCCAGCACCTTGAGGGTTGCAGGTTCGATCCCCGCTTCCGCCATCCTAGTCAGTGCCTGTGGAGGTTGCCCCCCCAGTGGGCTCTTCAGACCACCAAGCATTGACATGACAGCCCGGTTCAGGTTCACAACACAGTTTTATTTTGCAATAAGGCTGTGGGTTGCTTTCCAGCAATTGTTTGTTTGTCTCTCTCCCTCTCGCTCGCGCTCTTGCTCCAGCTCCCACAACGTCTCTCCTTCCGGCTGCTGCTTATACAGAGCGACAGGTGATTAGACAACAAGGCCCACCTGGGCCATCTACGCACCTGTCGCTGACTTCAACGCCGGTCCTGCCACACCCCGTTCCGCTGCAGGCCAGCAGGCCATGCCCCCCTCCACATACCTCCGCCGCCAAATGCAGGCCGGTAAGCCGTCCGGCCGCGCCTACTCCCCCCCGTGAGGGAGCGGGAAAGGAAGTCGGCCACGGCCATCTGCGCCCCCGGTCTGTGGATCACTCTAAAATTGTAGGGTTGTAAAGCTAGATACCAACGGGTGATCCGCGCATTGGCATTCTTCATGCGGTGGAGCCACTGGAGGGGTTTGTGGTCCGAGCAGAGACTGAATGAGCACCCCAGGAGGTAGTACCGGAGGGCCCCGACTGCCCACCGGATGGCGAGGCACTCCCTCTCCATGGTGCTGTACCTCGCCTCCCGATCGGAGAGCTTCCGGCTGATGTATAGGATGGGGCGGTCGACGCCCTCCACCTGCTGGGACAAAACAGCTCCCAGTCCTCTGCCCGACGCGTCAGCCCGCAGACAAAACGGGAGAGAAAAATCAGGCATGTGCAGGACTGGCTTAGTTTTGACAGCCGGATAGCTCTATGAAGAGTCCTGGTGGTTCCAAACTTTTTTAATTTACAAATGATGGAGGCCACTGTGCTCATCTGGACCTTCAAGGCAGCAGATATTTTTCTGTACCCTTTCCCAGATTTGTGCCTCGAGACAATCTTGTGTCGGAGGCCTACATATAATTCCTTCGACTTGATTCTTGGTTTGTGCTCTGCCATGCTCTGTCAAGTGTGTGCCTTTCCAATTGATGCCCCACAAACTAAATTCATCGCAGGTGGACTCCAAATAAGGTGTAGGATGCCCCTGAGCTCACTGTTGTGCTTCATTACCAATGCTGTGAATACTATGTACATGTGACTTCTTAGTTTTTAGTTGTTTTTTTAATAAATTAGCAAAAAAAAATTGTAAATACTTTTTTCACATTTTCATTATGGGGTATTGAGTGTAGAATTTTGAGGACAAAACGGATTGATTCCATTCTGGAATGAAGCTGTAACATTACAAAATGTTGAAAAAGTGAAGCACTGTGATTACAAGAGACTCTAACGACCAACCTGTTATGAATAATACACGCTATTGCATTTCCTAACAGTTATTAATGATAATCGCCACTTTGTATAATGCATATAATCATTAGAAAAAGAGAGTATGACTCAAAGTAATCCAAAACACACTTGTACACAATGCAAACATGAAGCAAATGATAACCATCACAGCTAATGATGACAATTGTGTTTTTACAGCTAAGGTATACTCGTAAGGGGGTGGTGGTGCTTTTTTTTAAAACATCTTAACCCAGGGGTGTCCAAACCTTTTAACTTGGGGTCAAAAAAATTTGGACCAGCACCGAAAGCCGACTGCACGTGAAGTAACATTATATACAAATGTAGCCTAAATATTGTATTAATATAATGGATACATAATTAATAATGAGTATAATTAGATATTAAGAGTACCGTATTTTCCGGACCATAGTGTGCACCGAATTATAAAGCGCACTGCCGATGAGCGGGTCTAGTCAGGTCTATTTTCATACAAAAAAGCGCACCGGATTATAGTGCGCATTAAAGGAGTCATATTATTATTATTATTATTTTCTGAATTGAAAACACTTCCTTGTGGTCTACATAACATGTATCGGTGGTCTTTGTTCAAAATGTTGCATAGATTATGTTTTACAGATTATCTTCAAGCCACTTCCTGACAGTCGCTTCGGGATGTGCCATTTTCTGGGCGGTCTTATTTACGTGGTCTACACGTATCTCTTATGTGTGACTGCCATCTACTGGTCACACTTATCCTTTCACCATGTACCAAATAAAATAGCTTTGAAGTCGGTAAGCACAAGCAGAATTATTCCGTACATTAGGCGCACCGGGTTACTGTCAAGTTTTGAGAAAATGAAAGGCTTTTCAGTGCGCTTTATAGTAAAAATATGGTACTGTATGTGAAAGTTCGACTTCTACCTTGTTTACTTCTCCTCCATAAACATTTGTAATCAATCAGAGATATCAAGCAGCTAAAATGCGCCAAAAATCGATAAGTGTGGACAGTGTTTTGCATTTTTCCCATTAGGCTTTGTAATGGATTTTAATGGGTGTAATTTTGAATGATTTATGGTGTGGGGAAGTTTTTATATTATTCAAAAAGTTCACTGAGCAGTTGATGTTATGTGTGACAATTAGGGATGTCCGATAATATTGGACTACCGATATTATCGGCCGATAAATGCTTTAAAATATAATATCGGAAATTATCGGTATCGGTTTCAAAAAGTACAATTAATGAAATTTTAAAACGCCGCTGTGTACACGGACGTAGGGAGAAGTACAGAGCCCCAATAAACCTCAAAGGCACTGCCTTTGCGTGCCGGCCCAATCACATAATATTTACGGCTTTTCACACACACAAGTGAATGCAATGCATACTTGATCAACAGCCATACAGGTCACACTGAGGGTAGCCGTATAAACAACTTTAACACTGTTAAAAATATGCGCCACACTGTGAACCCACAGTAGTAAGGGAGAGCATGTCCCAAATTCTAAGCTGCTGTTTTGAGGCATGTTAAAGAAAATAATGCACTTTGTGACTTCAATAATAAATATGGCAGTGTCATGTCGGCATTTTTTTTCCATAACTTGAGTTGATTTATTTTGGAAAACCTTGTTACATTGTTTAATGCATCCAGCGGGGCATCACAACAAAACTAGGCATAATAATGTGTTAATTCCACGACTGTATATATCGTATCGGTTGATATCGGAATCTGTAATTAAGAGTTGGACAATATCGGAATATCGGATATCGGCAAAAAAGCCATTATCGGACATCTCTAGTGACAATGTGTGTTGACTCTTTGTGTTGGTTCCATTTTTTTTTGCACCATGACTAGGGAAGGTTGTTTGCATTGGGCCATCCAAATAAATGCTGCACATCTTTCTGCTCAGAGTGAAATTAAAGGTCATTGATCTGATATACCCACAATGTTCACCAGATTGGTAGATAGTGACTTGTAGGGGTGTGGGAAAAAATCGATTTGAATTCAAATCGCGATTCTCACGTTGTGCGATTCAGAATCGATTCTCATTTAAAAAAAATCTATTTTATTTTAATTTTTTTTTATTAAAAAAAAAAAGAAGTATTTATTAATTTTTTTTTTTTAAATAAACAATCGAACAAAACAATACACAGCAATACCATAACAATGCAATCCAATTCCAAAACCAAACCCGACCGAGCAACACTCAGAACTCCAATAAACATAGCAATTGAGAGGAGACACAAACACGACACAGAACAAACCAAAAGTAGTGAAACAAAAATGAATATTATCAACAACAGTATCAATATTAGTTACAATTTCAACATAGCAGTGATTAAGAATCCCTCATTGACATTATCATTAGAAATGTATAAAAAAAAACAAAAAAACAATAGTGTCACAGTGGCTTACACTTGCATCGCATCTCATAAGCTTGAAAACACACTGTGTCCAATATTTTCACAAAGATAAAATAAGTCATATTTTTGGTTCATTTAATAGTTATAACAAATCTACATTATTGCAATCTGATATACCCACTAGTATAATTGTAAACATTGTCCTTTACAATTATAAAAGCTTTTTACTAAAATCTACTACTCTGCTTGCATGCCAGCAGACTGGGGTAGATCCTGCTGAAATCCTATGTATTGAATGAATAGAAAATCGTTTTTGAATCGGGAAAAGATCGTTTTTGAATCGAGAATCGTGTTGAATTGAAAAAAAAATCGATTTTGAATCGAATCGTGACCCCAAGAATCGATATTGAATCGAATCGTGGGACACCTAAAGAGTCACAGCCCTACTGACTTGTATAAGTTTAATAGTTGCAATAACCCACCCACTTACTAGTATACCTCAAAAAAACTGCTTATTTTTGCTCAGCATAGCCTGCGGCAGAATTTATAGATGTGAAAGAAAATATCTAGTATTTTCAGTGTAGCACTGCTTCTTTGCGGAATGCGTCACCTCGTGGAGTGCATTGTACAGGTAGTGGTGCTCATGGGTCTATTAAAAAAAGTCAAGTTAAAACAATATAGAGCTTAACTTTCCATAGGATTTTATCCGAAATGCTTCTTCTTCTTTGTTTACTGTCAATAAGTAGAACTACAAATAACAATACCATTATACCTGTTATTTGAGTTGTAGCGTTGATCTGCCTAAAATCCAACACAGAACAAATTAAGTTATGTAAGTCCATAATTTTTTACTTTTATCGATGTAGTGCAAACCGACTTGCAAGTT